>NC_085957.1:5974321-6278360 GCF_963556715.1 Cydia fagiglandana
GACATGTACTGGGACCGCGTCGAGCACCAGTACGTTTACCTTAGTCGTTCGCGTTGAAAATGCAGTAACATCATTATTATCCGCTCGCCTAGCGAAGTTCGTTACCAATAATTTTGTTGCTAATTAAATTAGAAAGAGAAGGCCCGATTATGGATCTTGCCGAATACGAATATTCGGTTCAGATCATATCAAATATGAATATTCGGTTGGGCTAAAACTGCCTAAAACGCTGAAAAAAAGTTCATGCGGGCCTGCGATCTGCACTCCGCAAGTGTTTTTGACCTTTCCCCCCTGGACCGGCCGGGAATGTTTATAGAATCTTGAGCGTAGTAAGGGATTCAAAAGCGCACGAGATGTAAATAACTTTGATCTCGTGTAGTACACAAAAATTTTCACCCTAAGCAGTGAGAACATACCTAGAGGGACAGAGATCATAGAACCCAAGTATATCGAACTTGTATTAGACCCCGCACGTTGAAATGACATTTGACTATAAAGGTCACTTGAATGTCATTTTGTCTCCCTCAGTGAGCAAAATGCGATTTTGCTCACTGAGTGAGACAAAATGACTCAGTGAGCAAAATCGCATTTTGCTCACTGTTATTAAGAAGCAAAGTACCCTTGTTCGAGCTGCTGAGGTGAATGAGAATTTGTTTATTAGGTAAATATTTAGCAGTTCCAACCGAACTATTCGGCCGAATACGAACATTGACAAATATGTCGAATACCGAATAATAACCGAATATTCGGCTCATCTCTATCAGAAAGTATGCCTTCAACTGGCCCCTTCGAACTTGACTTTCTAATTAGGAATGATTTTATTGCTCACGGGCGTGGCTATTATACTTCGTTTTTTTTTAGCATTAGAAATAAGGTAAACAATCTTGATGTCTTTTTATTGAAAAACACGTTTAAAAAATAAATCACGGCAAATATGTAACAATTATGAATTTAATACGACCATTTATATTCTTCTGCTTTCATAAGTAATAGTTACTGATTTTTAAAAAGCGTACTTCAATTAAAAGACATGTCAAGATCGCTTACCTTTTTGCAAGTTCTTTCTAATGCTAAAAAAAACGAACTATAGGGCACAGAACAAATAATAGTACTAGGGTACAGAAGACTCATTCTCTAACAAAACGCGTCTGTTACGATCAGGACAGATATGGCCGCTAGGTGGCGACAGCGCCACGCGCGGCTTTATGGCTAGCCACCAAAATTGGTGTGGAACGGATATACTTTTAGCTACCTATAGCAAAGCGACGAAATCGCGGAGTGAGCCACGCCAGGCTAGGGCGGCGGATAATGATATTTTACTGCATTCTTATTTCTTAACCCATCGTAATCCTTGAATTCAGCTCTCAAGACCAACCCTCCCGATTTTTCCCAACTTACTAATACTATTTCTCTCAATCTTCAGCGGGTCCTTAGGCGACGGAGACCTTCTGGGCACGCTGGAGCGCGCCACGTAGATGGGCCGGGACTCACATCTTGGGCTGAGTAACTTGTCCTCTTGACATTGCTGGAGTTTGGAGAGTCTGTGCGCATTCATAAAATTGTTAGCAGGGTAAAAAGCGGTTTCCTTGCTCAATACAAAAATCAACTTTACGTGAATGCGATATAAGGTCGATATTTATTTATTTAACTGCGGAAAGTTCTCAAATTTCAATTATCGCTCTCTACTAGCGTACAAGTGACAAGTGTAAAAGAGATGAAGATATACCTACACACGTTGCGACATCTATTGTGGAGTAGCAGAGCTTCAGTGTGTACGTACTACGTAGCAGTAGCAGCTTGAATATTTAACGCTAGATGGCACTTAGGGGCTGTCCATAAATTACGTCATCGATTTTTGACGATTTTTTGACCCCCCCCCCCCTATAATCATCCAAAAATCATGCTTCAAATGACCACATTTCCTCCTACTTCATGCTACCGTCATCCGATGTCCAGACCCCCCCCCCCTAATTTGAGCCCCTTAGGTAAAGCGCGTTGTGTAGTGGGGTTGGCAACTGTCAAAGGTTTGCATAGATTGCGCCATCATAGCTTGCCCCCTGATCTATGAGATTTGGCTTAAAGGGCATAAAATTATCTGCTAAATACTTCGACCGGCCACATTGCTCCCCCATTGCGTCAATGTTTCGACTATTAAGTCCAAACACCGACTAACGATGTGTTATTTCCTGTTTTCATTTTCTTTTTTGTACAATAAATAGTTTTACTACACTCTGTATCTTTAGGTAGGTATTTAAATAAAAGTAAACAAAATATACCCTCAAATGGTTCCTTAAGCCAGTTGAGAGTAGATGAAAACATTACATGATCATGAACAAATTGTTTGTTTACCTTTATTTAAATGCCTAATGCCGAAACCACACTTCGCTGTGCGTTATTTGTTATGCGCGTTATTCGGCCGCATACGACGAAGTGTGGAGGGTTCATTCGTCTATATTTGCCCGCATAACGCATAAGCGCGAATAGCAAATACGCCTATCCGTCCACCTGTCGGTTTTTTGACACACTTCAAAGGACACGAATAATAAGTTTGGCACACCGGCACGAAGTGTGGATGCCGTGTTTGTTGTTCGCTCACATAACAAATATTTGAGCGAATACAGCGTAGTCGCATAACAAATACCTAACGCATAGCGAAGTGTGGTTCCGGCATTAAGATACAGACTGTAGTACTTTCTCTCACCTGCGGAACGTGCCATATTTGAGGTGCGCAGGCGTCGGGTCCGGCACTCGACGACGATTGTCTACCGTCGTCGAGGATGTCGCGTCTCGTTTTTTGTCGATTCTTGTGCTAATGATAACTGGTATATTTATTGGTATCGTCTTGGGTCGTCCCATTCGTTTTTCGTCAAGTTCTTAAATTAGTCCTATTCTGCTTTCGTCACTCATTCTACATTCGTCACAATCGTCGGTGGCTTTCAATGTAGAATGAGTGACGAAAGCAGAATAGGACTAATTTAAGAACTTGACGAAAAACGAATGGGACGACCCAAGACGATACCTATTTATTACATATACTGGTAAAGCCTCACCAGTAGAGAACAGTTTTCTACTAATATTATAACCGGAACCACAGAATAAATAATAGTACTAGGTACAGAGAACCACTCTAACAAAACGCGTCTGTTACGATCAAGACAGATATGGCCGCTAGGTGGCGACAGCGCCACGCGCGGCTAGCCACCAAAATCGGTGTGGAACGGATGTACTTGTAGCTACTATGAAAACGCGGAGTGAGCCACGCCTGCCGGAACTCTATTTTCAACTCCTTCCGCTTGTAATATTTGCAGTTATAAATTGTTTACTTTTCACTCTCGCGTTTTGTACACATATTTAATTACACAAACGGGTCTACCGCGATATAATTTCATTGTTTTTACCTTTAATTCCGACGTTTCAGCTGAGTTGCACCAGCTGTGGTCACAGAAAGACACGTCGGAATTAAAGGTAAAAACAATGAAATTATATCGCGGTAATTAAATATGTTTACTTTTCGTTAACAAATAGCGGTACTCATAAATCCGTTACTTGACGCTAGATGTCTTCTACGAAAATAAGCAGTAAGTACATATTTTGAAAGAAAGAAAATAAATTTATTTAACGTCACAAATTATAAATAAAGAATATAAGACATGAATACATGCACCAATTATAGGTATCTCTTTTCGGCCCTATGGTTGACTGGTAGCGAATGCCATGTGGCATTAAGTCTGCCATTTGTACATTGTTGTATTTAAGTACATATATATTTTGCACAATAAAGTTTATAAATAAATAATTGAAGTGGGAATGGGCGGGTCATATAGCAAGAAAGACCGACTCGTGGAGTAAACGACTACTCGAGTGGCGACCATGGGGGGAAGAGCGTCCCCAAAGTAGACCCAAGATGCGTTGGGACGACGACATCAAAAGGACTGCGGGGAAGAAGTGGCTTCAGGTTGCAAAAGACCGTGACAAATGGCGTAAAATGAAGGAGGCCTACACCCGAAGGGTAGAAAAAGGCTAAAGAGAGAGAGAGAAATAAATATTTAAGTCTTATATCACATGGAATGTGATCAGCAGATCACATGTGTTCTGAGGCTTGCTTCTTTACTTACTGACGCCACTGACGGAGGCGTGTTAACTATTGTTCTGTTTGACGGAGTTGAAAAACGGAAACATCGTTTCGCTAAACGATGTTTCGGCTTCCGTGTGCCTTCAGTATGCCGAAAGTTGACGCTTTCAGCACGAAGAACAGAAATACTTTTTTCATTTACGACGCTCCGCAGGGTGCGTGACAGCCGCCACAGTCTCCTGGCCGTCGTGGCTGACAGATGGGACAGTGGCCTGATAAGGCACTGGTCCTCTCTGCACTTATCTTTAGTACCTAAGATAGTTATTTAAGTTTATTTTAAGTTAACCTTAGCTATAAGTTTTAGTGTAAAATGTACGTACTAACAAAATATGGACTATGTTTGTCTAGCCCCCTCCAGACTATGCGCGTGAATCGCGGGCGAAGCCGCGAACGCGAGTGTGGAGTCGATTTCGCAGGTCTGCGTTCAGGACTCCACACTCGCGTTCGCGGCTTCGCCCGCGATTCACGCGCATAGTCTGGAGGGGGCTTCTGAATTAACCTTTTGGCCGCCGGACCTAGTCCGCAAAGACGCTCACTCACACGCCAGAGCAAATTTTAAGTAAACAACTAATAAAAAGTTTAGGGATTGCAAATAGTGATATCGATATTTACAATATTATGGTAAAAATCTTTTTAATTTAGCTTTGTTCTTATCCTGTTTTAATTTCATTCCAAATTGCCAAAATTAAACATATGTTTTACACCCGAAAATGTTTAAAATATAGGGATTTAACATAAAAAACAACCACTAAACAATGTCGATTCAAGACGTGATATCGCCGCACTAGGCTGTACGAGAAGTCTTTTATACTAGACAACGGCGCCCATGGACTGCCCGCAATGCAGACCGACAAGGACTGTTTCCGCGCGGATCAAGTAATAATAGTCTCTAGGTCAACGGCGTAAGCGCTTGTCGGTACGTAAACTTTATTGGCGTAACGTTAAAGCTGCGCATCATGTGTCGATAAAGTCAATATACCGGAACTGTTTTAGTGAAAATTACACGTAGGTTGAATTTTTAATGAGTGAAGATATTATTCCGGAATTAGAATTTATCATTATAATTTCAGTTTGGTTTACATTAATCTATAGGTAAACTCTTATCAAAAGAACGTTCAACGACTTGTTACAAAAAAATTACACATTAACTTCAATGTTATAACAATAAAAGTAAAGTCTGATAAACAGGTATGTCTCTGTACCACACTTGTGCGAAGCGGTCGCTGCGGTGTATCCCTTCCCACTAAGCTATAAAATAACATCAATTATTTTTTTTATTTATCTCTTCTGCAATTAAATAGTCCACAATCTACAATGGCAAATTTACTTGTCTGGCTCTACTTTATAGAGCTAAAGAAGCTACCTGAACTTTAAATATAGTTATGCCTATCTGACTCTCGTTCTACGTATTCTAGTAAGTAGTTACCTACTATTCGTTGAAAAAAATTGGCGATTAACAAGTGTTCAAATACTTAGATAAAAACATATTTCTGACTTTATATTTCCTTTAAAAATTCCCATATCGAGTTAACATTCCCATCCCTAGCTGTCTTTTATACAAGACAACGGCGACGAGGAACATGAAAAATGTTGAAAATTGGAGCAATTTTTTTAAATGCCTTATTATAAAAGAAGGGATTTATATAGCGGCTTAAAAAGCAAATAAATGAAAAAACAAAGACCTTAAATATGAACACGAGTGTAAATGAAATTGCAATTGTTATTATTTTCACATGAACTCAGTGGTTGAATTTGTGTCTTGTATACAAGACGACGGCGCCAGCGTATCGTTCTATCGTTGTCTTCTATACCGGAAAACGGCGGTCAAAGGGTTAAATGCATTTTATTTTATTTTATTTTATTTTTTTTACTTTTCATGTACCTAATTTTTTTAAACCCCTCGTATGCTTTAGAATCTTTAGACACGGATCCGTGCGCGTGAATTTAAATCTATTGTTTTAAATGTCAAGGTCACTTTTTCAATGATTATATTTGACAGGCCGCATACGACGGGTTAAAGATAAGCAAGAAAAGCTCCCCAAGTAACACACAAGCACGATAACGGTACTGATTTGACTCATTACATAGCTAAACATTGAGAGAAAATTTTACAACACACCTAGTCAAAGTTGCAATATTTTCATAAGCCTTATGTTGTTACAATAACTAATAAGGCAACCATCACTTTCGGTTGGAAACTGCCGGATACAAATGAACTACGAGCGGTCGGGTTAAGCTGGAGCGAGGCCAGAAGGGTCGCTGAAGATAGGAAGGCGTGGCGCAAGCTTGTAAAGCCCCTTTGCACCTCTGCGGTGAAATAGGACAACAACAACAACTTATGTTGTTACGCTTAGAGTTACATTTCAAGCAGTCAATTTACTTACTCAGCACTGGTTGAATCATTATTTATCACCTCTTGGGCATTTGACGACTCAGGTGTAAGTGTGTTATTCACTTTTAGGTTACGCCAAGCCACGGTTCTTCTGAAATCATCATATTAACCCTTTAGTTCGTAGCGGCAACATACTTGCCATCTTACTTAAAACAAAAACGCATCTCTACTATAAGAATTACGGTTCTAAATTGAATGACTAGAAAGGAATGTCAAATGGTTAAAGAGTCAATCGCTAAATAAACTCAATCCGCAATATTGACGATTATTTGACGACCGGTCTGGCCTAGTGGGTAGTGACCCTGCCTATGAAGCCGATGGTCCCGGGTTCGAATCCTGGTAAGGGCATTTATTTGTATTATGATACAGATATTTGTTCCTGAGTCATGGTTGTTTTCTATGTATTTAAGTATTTATATATTAGGTATATATATCGTTGTCAACACAAGCCTTCTTGAGCTTACCGTGGGGCTTAGTCAATTTGTGTAAAAATGTCCTATAAAAATAATATTTAATAATATATTTAATATTAATATAATAAATAATATAATATTTAATATATGTAAAATAATAGTACTGAACTATTTGAGTGGGTAACAATCATGGCTGCGAGGACAACAAATATTTACAGTGGTTTACAGTGTTATTTACTACTATTTACAGTGGTGGTGGTGGTGGGTGGTGGTGGGAGTTTTTATGTCAAAAAATTTACAGGGGCATTACGAGCGGTGACGGACTAACCAGCGGTAGGACTATCGTCTAAAACCACCAACGAATGCAGACTCCGCCTTGTGGAGGAGGGCCTTAGGATCACTATCAGCATTCGACTGTATACAAATTAATATGCCTACTTAGAAAATAAATTCTTTGATGCCTGGGCTGCCCAGTACGAAGACGTCCTATCGGACGCTCCAGATATAGCTGGTGCGGTATGGTGGAGGTGGACCTGCACGAAATTCGAGTCAACAATTGGCGAGAGGTCGCACAGGACCGAAGTGGCGCTGTGTTGTGTTGGAGGCCAAGTCTCATTTTGGGTCGCTGAGCCAACGGAGTAAGTAAGTTTGATGAGGATGACGAGATGACGAAGTATCATAGAGACTAGTATGCTTTAATCATTGACATGTCAGGACGGGCCTTACGGGCTCTAGATATGGTACCTTCAGTGGTGTAACTACCTGGTAGTTCAGTGGTGTCACTCTCGAATTCAAGCCAATCGTGCAGTCTAACGCAACTAGTTGCGACCAATCGCGCGCTTGTTGCGAACTCATCAGTTAACCAATCGCGTTGTAGCGGTGTCACACCGTTGTACTGGCTCCGTTCATGCCCTATCCTCCTAAGACCCAGCTATACAAATGAAAATGCAAAATTTGCCACAGAAATTTGAACCTACAACGTAAGAAATAGAGTTGATTTTGCGTTGTTCAAAAAATTCACGAAACAAAGCAAAAGCAACTCTGTTCCAATCGAATATGATTTAAATTTCATTGAACTGAATAAGTACTATAGGTAGGACCTTGGGCCTTAGGAGGCTATTCTTATTCCCCGTAAGGCCAGTCCTGAGATATACGTCAATGGCTTTAATATTGACAGTGAAATACTTACGACTTGGTGCCATAATATCGTAGTAGGGCAGCTTCAACTTTACGCCGTTTTTTTTTTGCGCCTGACCACCGATGTTTTCTATACTCAGTCTTATTAGTTTTGCCCATGGCGTTATTCGCTATGAATTCGGTATCTTTGAAGAGGATGACGAAATATCATACATAGGGACCAGAAAACTAGAATTCTTTAATATTGACAGTGAAATACATACGACTTGGTGCCATAATGGTGTAGTAGGGCAGCTTCAACTTGACGCCGTTTTCTTTTTCCGCCTGACCATTGTCTTTTTTTATACGCCGCTTTGTTGGTTCTCCCCATAGCGTCATTCGCTATGAACTAGGTACAAGATGGCCTTCGAAGGGCTCTAATATTCTTACAACTGCGAAAACAGATCGCCTGATATGAACAACAATATCTAAGCTTTTGATTACTTTTGTTTTGATAGTTTTGACAGATGTCTTCTCTTCAGACCAAAGAGAATACAATCACTACGTTTCCTTCAGTCTGACACACTGACATAAAAGCCGTAACACGCTATCGCACCGCACCGCGACTTTGGTGCGTCGCTGGTCGCACCCATGAATGAGAGCGAGAAACAGATATCCTAACTCAGACTTTTTCCAGCCTACCTTGTTAGCAAATTGTTCGGCGGACTTATTAACTAAAGGCCCCAGTACACAGTGGTGAAGGGTGGGCCATGCCACACCCTGGCCATTGTGTACAGGGGGCTATGGTATGCAATGGCGGACGACTGCCGTCAGTTGTCAGCCGTGGTGAGCAATCGGGGAGTTGTCGGTTTTTTGGCACACTTCAAAGGAATCGTGGCGTACCGTGGCCTGAGGGCCTACAGCGAACCACGTTCGAAGTGTTGCCTCCCTGTCAACCTTACGGACAAATTTACAAGTGCGATAAAGAGGCAACACGTCGAACGTGGTTCGCGGTAAGCCCTCTGTGGTGTTCACACAGTCGCCATTGTTTGTTTAGTTTCTTGAATTTTTGACCGCTTGATTAAATGTTAATAGCCCAAAATGTCATTATTGTGAAGCAATGAAGAGACTTATCAGTTTATTATAGATTTATATCAATCAGAGCCTGCAATTTTCATTTTTATTTTTTTTGATGCACCATTGTATGAACACCTACGTGATATAGGCCTACTGTTGCGCATTGCAAAGCATGGCTTGGCATGGACCATCCTTGACCACTGTGTACTGGAGCCTTAAAATGCAATACTTGTGTGTTACTTGGGTGGGTTCTAATGCGATTTCTTGTATAATTTCCATCTTGATATTTAACTTCTGATTCCATTATTAAAGATCCGTTTCTTTTATATACTTATCATACAAAAAAAGTTATAAAAGTTTATATTGTCAACTATAGTTGGTCACACCAATTGGTCAGTCAGTAAGAACCAGGAAAACTATACTCAGCCTTTTCTTTTGGGTGCTAGTACTGGTGTAACTAGGGTAAGACAAAGATAGTATGATTCTCTCTGTCTATGATTGAAATGAGACAGTCCTTCGACAAACTATACATAGGTACCTACTTAGCTATGTTTTGTAAAATACACATTATTTTACTTTCCTCGTATTCGAAGTGAATTTTGAGTGTTTTAATAAAGGCCCATTCTGACTTGAACTGAGTCAGAAATGTCAGAATGGGCCTTTAACAAGTGTTATACGGTAATTAAAATAAATTATTTTACATCATGCATGAAATAAAGCACCAGATAATTATTAGAAAAACACAGATGGGAGTTAATTTTTTTAAACACAAGTTATATTTAATGAATCGGATAGAAATATAAAAATTAGGCGAGTTGACCGTGTCGTCACGATGTAATGTTTCATATAAATTCCATATTAGCAAATCGTTTTGACAGTTCTAAAAAAGTAACTGATTTGACTAGTAGGAAAATACCCTATTGTGAATGCGAGTTACGGAAACTCAGCCATATTACAATACAATACTTAGCAAAGTAATTAGTAAAACAATTTTACCAATACATATAAGAATATAGCCGAGGGTTTGTACACAAATACCACATAGACTAATAATATAAATGCAGTCAATACCCTTGACTTGCTCGTAATTAAAATACTGCTTATTTTCGTAGTCGACATCTAGCGTCAAGTAGCGGATAAATCAGTACCGCTACATAACACTAGATGTCACCAGTGTCACAACTAACGACTATGGGGTTAGCAACTGTCAAAGGTTTGCATAGATGGCGCCATTATAGCTTGCCCCTTTTTCTATGAGATTTGGCTTAAAGAGCTGGCATCCAAAGCATTAAAAAAACAAAAATTTGACACAATTCTAAGGATTAACGGGGCAAGCTATGATGGCGCCATCTGCTTAATACTTTGAGCAGCCAACCCCATTGCTTAACAATTTACTTCTATTAAGGCCCCAGTACACAATGGGCCATCGCCGGCCATTCCAAGGGACGCATTTATGCGTTAGAGGGAGCAAGTGATATTGCTATCTCATTCTACCGCATGGCTGCGTCCCTTGGAGTGGCCGGCAATGGCCCATTGTGTACTGGGGCCTTTACAAGCGAAAGGAGTTGAAAATAGAGTTCCAGTTATAAAGCCTCCTCCACACTCGTGCGCGAATCGCGGCGCGAAGCCGCGAATGCGAGTGTGGCGTCGATTTTCGCGGACAGCAAAATCGACTCCACACTCGCGTTCGCGGCTTCGCCCGCGATTCACGCGCATAGTCTGGAGGGGGCTTAATACATATTAGTTGAAAATTGTTCTATCTGCTTTCTTTTAAGTATTTTTAACAGAACTCACCATACTCCTGTGGTTTTATGTGAACCTTGCTTCAAGGAAGATTTAGAAGGCCGTGAAAAAGAGATAGCACGAGGCACTGGTGTGGATTTACTGTAAAACAATATTATAGTTAATTACATAAGTAAACTCCATACATCAGTCGGTCTAGCAAGAGTTGTGTTCTCGCGTGCGACTTCATACATCTGGCGTGACTTCAAGTATGGACTCGCGCGCGAGAACGCAACTTATGCTAGACCGCCAGTTTTGTTACCATAACCACAGAATAAATAATAGTACTAGGTACAGAAGACTAACTCTCTAACAAAACGCGTCTGTCACGATCAGCACAGATATGGCCGCTAGGTGGCGACAGCGCTACGCGCGGCTTATGGCAAACCCCAAAATTGGGGCCGAACGGATGTACAGTCACCTGCAATAATATGTTACACAACGAAGGCCGCAAAAATACCTGACAGGATCTTATTTGGGGGTTATCCATTAATTACGTCACACGAATTTCTAGGTTTTTTACCCCTCCCCCCCTCCTTGTCACACTTGGTCACATTTGGCAAACCCCTCCCCCCTAGTGTGACGTCACATTTTTTCTACGAAATCGCCAAATCGAATTAAGTAAGTACCTACCTAAATATTATTAATATTTTATCAAAATATTTTTGACGATATAAATATTAGTAATTTTATAACCCAAAACTGCTTAGGAAAGAAAATTAAACGAATAAAAACGATTATCGTTTTAAAAACTTGTTATTTTAAATGTATAGCGAATAAAATAATTTAAATAAATTTTCGGTTATTGATGAAGTTAAAGTGACGTCACAAATTTTGTGTCTCCCCCCTCCCCATGTCACAATATGTCACATTTTCTTGACCCCCTCCCTCCCCCTAAACGTGTGATGTAATTAATGGACGACCCCTTAGGGGCCCTTGTAGAGCTATAAGAGCGTGTTACATATTTTTGCCGCCTTCGAAAGGTAACATATTATTGCAGGTGACTGTACTTTTAGCTACCTGTAGCAAAGCGACGAAATCGCGGAGTGAGCCACGCCCGCCATAACGCGAGTTATTCCGTAGTCGACATCTAACGTCAAGTAGTGGAATTATAACTATTATCAGTACCTGCCGCTACTTGACACCAGATGTCAGAAGTGTCACTACTGACGAAAAGTGTACTTCTAAACAATTTACAACTAATTAATATTATAAGCAGGAGTTGTAAATAAAAAAAATAGAGTTCCGGTTAATCCGGTTATAATATTAGCTACAATTAGTTGAGCATTACAGTTTTCGTTTGTCGCGACATCTATTGTCGACTAGCAGTACTGATAAATTCCGCTACTTGACGTTACACGTCGACTACGCAATAACTCGCGTTTTGGCAGGGGTGCGAATCTCCTGAGATCGGCCAAACTCGGCTCCGCTCGGCTCAGCATTGCTCCGAGCAATTATTAGGGTTGGCACCACTTGACTTCCTTTGGCGTGCACGACCACAGATAAGATAATCACTTGAATTTTGACAACCCTAAATAGCCGAAAGGGATAGTGCCATATATTAGGAAGGGATAGCATGATTCGACCCTGAACCGCTGTCAAACTTCGGTTTTGTAGGAAGTTTCCTTTCTGTACGGTAGTACTATTATTTATTCTGTGGTTTTGGTAAGAAATCTGATTGATGTATGGACTTACCACCTGTTTCGTTATCTATATTTCTTTATGGTATGTATAGAATAGAATAGAAATCATTTATACTGGCGGGAGCATGCACCAAACCGTGATGAGTGGCGGAAGAAAGGGGAGGCCTTTGCCCA
Source organism: Cydia fagiglandana (assembly GCF_963556715.1). NCBI lineage: Eukaryota > Metazoa > Arthropoda > Insecta > Lepidoptera > Tortricidae > Cydia > Cydia fagiglandana. The sequence continues at coordinate 5,987,051 of NC_085957.1, forward strand.
GCAGTGGGACACAAAATAGGCTATTAAAAAAAACCTATAGGTACTTACTCTGTGGCTTCACGCGCAGAGCCTTTGGCCAGCCGCCAGTACGACGGATTCTTTGAGAACTTGGACGATTTGGAGAACGATACCCGCCGTTGCGGGGCTTCGGGTCTGTGCTGGCTACGAATTAAAAAAAGGTTAACTATAAACCGCAAAAACTACACATAGGTAAAGCAAGGTTAACTTTTCAGTTACTTAGGTATTGTACTAATTAATAATTTAAGGAGTACACATTGATTTTTACGCCATCTAGTGACGAACCAGGGTACTGTTTTATTGTTACATTTAACACGGTACGATAGATGTCATGACTGAACGATGGCTGGGGCTTTTTAATTTCATTTTAAAAGCGATATTATTTTAGGACACAAGTTAAGGTCGGCAAAGCATTTAATAAACTTTATTTTCAGCTATGTTCATGTAAAATTACTACCTACAATGTTTGTATATTATAATGTTAATGGTAAGCAAAATACAATACATCTTAACTTACATAATTCCATTAGTCTTCTTGGTGTTTTGTTCGTTCATTTCAAATACTCTTCCTTATATTTCATTTTTTATGGTATAATAAATCATTACTATTAAATTTTGATTGACATGTTTTCAATTCTGTCAAAACACCGAATGCAACCGGTGCAACCGGGTGATAAAAAATGCGTTTCGTTTCACGTATTTTATTTATGTATGTTAAATAACCAAGTTCGTGTGCAAAAATTAAAAAGCTCAGCAAACTTTACTGTTCAAATTCAAATCAAAGACGGTTTTTTACTGTGTTGTTGTTATTGTAAAAATAACGACTTATTACGTTAAAACAAGTTAATCCAACGAATAAAATTAATATGGTATGTATTTTTATTCGGTTTCGAACTAACGTAGTAATGTTGCTAGCTTATATATTTTCCCTACAATATACAAAAAATGGTCTGTTTCCCTACAATATACATCAAAACAGTTTTTCCTGGAACACAAATGAAGTTATAAAGTCACAAAAGGAATTATTATTTAGGGTTTATGTTTAATTGGATTAGACCTATCTAAAGCCCCCTCCAGACTATGCGCGTGAATTGCGGCCGAAGCCGCGAACGCGAGTGTGGAGTCCAGAACGCAGACCTGCGAAATCGACTCCACACTCGCGTTCGCGGCTTCGCCCGCGATTCACGCGCATAGTCTGGAGGGGGCTTAATACATTTTGTTAAATACCTTATTGCAGTGCCATCTATAGTTCGTTGTTTTAGCATTAGAAATAAAGTAAACAATCTGGATGTCTTTTAATTGAAAAACACATTTAAAAAATAAGTCACTGCAAATATATATATACGTATAAACTACATTAGAACGGACTTGCACGTTTTTATGCTGCATTTATAATTTATGCGGAATTACGGACAAACCTAGCTCTCATTGAATACTTTTTCTACGATAATAGTTTTTTGTATTCTGGCCACTCTAAAATAATCACATTCAAATATGTATTTACCTGCTAATTACGCTACTAAACATGAAATTGTTTGGAATAAATTAAAATAAAATCAACCTTATAACTGCTTGTAAAAGGTATATTTTTGAAGATTTTGTTGTAGCATATGTTTGTTTGACATTCTATGTTTGTGTGCGTAACGAATAATGACGCGGAGTATATTTTTTTATTGTAGTTTACGTGACTCGAAGAATGATTTGTGCGGCCTCGTGTTCTTTGCCGGTAAATATTAATTTATTCACCACGCCATAAGAATTAGTTTATTAGAGCGTAAAAAAGTACAATTAAGCGTAACACTTAGCAATCCCAGTAGTTTATTCTTCGAGAAATCCAACAGGATAGCGAGAAAAGCGCATATTATAAAATCAAAAGGTCATGTTGTTGTCTTGATCTATAATTAATTTGTTGTAAGTGTGTGTGTAGCGAGGAGCAATTTGTGTTGTAGTGTGTGTAAACGTCAAAATTCTTGGAATCAGCAGTAGCGGACGTAAAGCCGCTCGATACAGGTAAATTCTAGGGATATTGCGTCCCTGGATTTCGTGATATTAGTTTGCCCCGGGAGCAACAGGTGCGCGAAGAAAAGCTATAATAGTTCGTAGAAACCCTTTTTGATAACTTATCACAGGTGATCTAAGTGTTGCGTAGTTACGTGTGGTGGTTTTTGCCGTGGTTTGTTGTTTTAATAAGCTCTTTGTTCTAAGAGGTGTTGTTTAACATAATTTAACACCAAGGGAGATAGGTAGCATACTCCTGCTGCTAATTATAACGGCAAGACAGTTGTACAAATAAAAAAAAACTAAAACTTTTTTTAATTATCAAGGCTATGATAACAAAATCGTGTTGCATAATTTTATTAAATGTTTATGCTTGTATTTGTAACGCTGTTTTCCTTGTTACAAATTATCTAATGGAGCATAATCATCAATGATTACTTGCATATGTATGCAAGTAATCATAAGGAAAGTATATACTGTCCTTATTGATGAATAGGAAGGAATAATCAACTGCTTCATTTAAAGTTGATCATTCATTTAGAAAACAAAACCTTGTAATTACTTATAGTAGCGTCTGAGACAGACAGACAAACACAAACCTAAGGACTACCATATGTTTATACTGTTACTATATACTATGTGTGTATGTTTACCATATGGCATGGTGCACTAAGCTTATCTTTAATTCTTATGTGACTGATATTTCAGGTAAAATTTTTGTACCTTTTGCAGTTGTCCACGAAGTGTAAAAAAGTTTTTTATGTTTAGCGTCTGTTCAGAAAGAAAAGTCGTTTAATTTATTGGGCACCATATATTATTTATTTCCACAATGCTTCGCTTACAGACTATCCTTGCAAGACCCACCCTACACAGTTTTCCTACTTTTAGGCTGGACCTTGTTCTATAAGTACTTAAATACCGAACATTCTCCTCACGTGTGAAAGTCAACACCGACATTGGCAAATTCACCCTGTGCAAAATTGCAGGGAGTAAGCCAGAAAAAAAAAGTACTTCAATTGGAATGAATTTTGTTTGTTTTAAAAAGCAATGAAACAAAAGAAAAACTTTATTTGGTCCATGAAATGTTTAAATTTGATTCCAACGAATATGTACATCAGCGTCATATAGTAGGTAGCATCTAATGTATTCAAATAGTTCAGTACACCTTATAATTTGTATGATGTACAGTCACCTTCAATAATATGTTACTCTTCGAAGGCCGCAAAAATATGTGACAGGCTCTTAATGGCTCTACAAATAAGATTGTGTCAGATATTTTTGCGGCCTTCGTTGTGTAACATATTATTGCAGGTGACTGTACCAAAATAGAGTGTTACAATAACTAATTTAGTTATTAGAATAATGAAATTAATAAATTATTAGGAGTTAATAAATCTTATGTGTTCTTGTTACAGTTTTACATGTATTAACTTAAGACTGAAGCTTGGGAAACAAACACTTTTGCAGTATTAATCAAGAGATAGGTTTGGTAAGCATTTGTATATTTATTTTAACTCACTTAATTAGGGTTCCGTACCCAAAGGGTAAAACGGGACCCTATTACTAAAACTTCGCTGTCCGTCCGTCCGTCCGTCCGTCCGTCCGTCTGTCACCAGGCTGTATCTCACGAACCGTGATAGCTAGACAGTTGAAATTTTCACAGATGATGTATTTCTGTTGCCGCTATAACAACAAATACTAAAAACAGAATAAAGTAAAGATTTAAATGGGGCTCCCATACAACAAACGTGATTTTTGACCAAAGTTAAGCAACGTCGGGAGTGGTCAGTACTTGGATGGGTGACCATTTTTCTTTTGCTTTTTTTTGTTTTTTTTTGCATTATGGTACGGAACCCTTCGTGCGCGAGTCCGACTCGCACTTGCCCGGTTTTGTTAACTTACCTTATTGTCATTCATTCTTTGAATACAAAATAAATAAAATTACTAATTCTATGAATACAATTTAAATCAAATAAGTCATATTCATAATCTTAACTAAGCTAATTTCCAAAAACTTGTTAATCTAACTATATCTAGTTCAGTATTTAACATCATCATCATATCAGCCAGAGGACATTCACTGCTGGACATAGGCCTCTCCCAAAGAGTGACTCAATGACCGGTCTTGCACCACCCGCATCCAGCGGACTCCCGCGACCTTTACCAGGTCGTCAGTCCACCTTGTGGAGGGTCTACCCACGCTGCGCCTTCCAGTACGTGGTCGCCACTCAAGATCCCTATCTGCCCCAATGGCCATCGGTTCTACAGGCAATGTGCCATTGCCACTTAAGTTTAGCAATTCTCTAAAATTGATCTTATTCTCAAATCTATAATCAAGGACGATAAAGGAATGGACCCGCATTTTTCATACTACGCATCGTACCCCGTTAGTTAGTATCACTCTACGTCGCTAGATGTCGCTGAGAGTGTCATTTCATTCAAAAGTCGTAATTTTACAACTTCTACGTTCGCGCAAGCGTGAAGTAACAACCATCGAGCGTTCAGCTACATTCTAAGTCATACAATAAAAAGTCAATAGATGGCGTTTGGTGCGATGTTTCATTGCTACGTTCCATTTCATCTGACTTCGCTATTTTTTTCAAACTGTTTTATTTGTACTTACATTTTCTTTGGTACTTACATAATTATTAGTATTATTACTAACAAATGAAAATATATTTCAAAGTTTGTTTACCTTGTTATTAAGAAATTATCTTCAAAACAGTTTTAGTTTCAAAAGTTTGGTTAAAAGGATATTTTTAAATGATTCTGCGCAAGTTGAAATGAAAATGTAAACAAGGCTGGCCGCAGACGTTCGGTTTCCTGATTAGGGCTATAACCGCGAAAATCTAAGTTTGAAAATTGCGGGGATCTTTCTCTTTTACTCAAATGAAGGCGTAACTAGAGTGACAAAGAAAGGTGTCAGCAATTTGCGAACTTTAATTTTCGCGGTTATAGCCCTGATTAGTAATTCCGTAGGCATAGCATACACATTCGATTATTTGCGTTTGGATTTTATCCTTTAGCGCAGGGCTCTCCAAACCCCGGCCCGCGATGCGTTCCAATCCGGGCGCCGACGGTGGCCCGCGCGAAAGTTTCTGAGGCGCAATATGGCCCTCTCAGGCCATAGTTTGGAGACCCCTGCTTTAGCGCAAACATATGGAATTTTCATTCGGTTTCCGTACGGAATGACTGGTGCAAGCGATACAGCACTAATAAGCATGTGCATAGCGACGTCCCGTTCACACTTGTCATTCCGTACGGAAACCGAATAAAAAATTCCGTCCATGTGCGGCGAGTCAAGCAAAATATAAGTACGTAGGCGTAGGCACGGTAGGCACTGCATTCGGGATGACGTCATTCGGTTTTTTCCGTTCTAATCACCCGAACGCGCGGCTGCGCTTTGGAACGAACATCAGGTATTTTTTGGTCGAACATTTTGTATGAAAAAAGTGCATTTAGGTTTTATTCCTGATCAGGAAACTGAATGTCTGTGGCCAGCCTAACCTAGCCACACACGCACGGAATTTAAATAACACGTGCAAGCGAGACAGCGCTATGCATTCATTAAGCGACGACCTGTCCCACAAGGGGGGCGATTTTTGAATTTCGATCGCTCGATTTCGTCACTCGAAAATCGGTGGAAAACGCCGAAACGCTAATATTCGAAGATATTAATTGGGAACCGAGTGGTATTGACCACTCGTTTTTTTTTTAAATTGTATTAATAGAATTTAAATGCCTAGGAGTGGAGATTTTATTGAACGAAATACACGAAATCGAGCGGTCGAAATTCAAAAATCGGCCCCCTGTCATTCCGTACCATAGAAGGTAGCATCCTATAGAAGTGGTATACACATGCCTCCGTGAGGGACGAATCATACGCAATGCGACACTGATTGGTCGAATTTATTTGTAGCCCACCATAATCCGTACTAAATTTTTGGTGGGGAACAAAAACTATGTGAGACTGTGACAAGGACAAACAATAATAGCGCTTTCGCTGCTACTCCTACTGAAAGATACATAAGACTATCTCGTTCTCTCAGTTATCCCAACCACTCATGCCCAATCCAGTTTAATACTAGATTCATGTTCCGTACGGAAACCGAATGAAAATTTCGAACGTCTGTGGCCAGCCAAAAGAGAACCAATGATGCCATTTTAGGGGATTTTACTCAAAATTCAGGGTAAAAAAGAACTCGATGTAGATTTTTGTTTCGTTGATTCGTGGTTCGTTTAATTAATCGTACTTAAGATATTCCCCCATATCAAACTCTCTATCCATTTAAATTAAATTGCCTTAAAACTAGTCAAGGTGTTTCGAAAAATACTGAGTAAACTGATATGTAGACTTTTTTTAGTATTCCGTAACTAAAGCAGGAATACAGGGACATTGTGCAAACGTTTATTTTAAACCATAATTGATATTTGGGTTTTAGTTCTCAATAACACTACAAATCTAGGATAAAATTTTACAAAGGCTAGGGAAAAGTGAAAAATGTACCTGGCAACACTGCTTTTCTTTTAAATCACAAACGATTGTTTTGTGCTCGCGGTTTACGGTTTGCTTACGATTTCTACGATTACATGTTATATTTGACCCTCGCGACCCATCCGGATTTTGTTTACGCTTAAACTCTACGACCCAGGCTTGATTTCGGACTTGAAGATGTCTTATACGAAGTGTGTATATCACGAATGTAAGAACACAAGTGAATCCATTTCGATGTTCCGTTTTCCTGTAAACGATCGGGAACGTTTAGAACGTTGGATACGCAATTCAGGTATGTTTCATTTATGTTATTAGGTTAACCTATTTGTGCACTATTTTCCCTATTGTTGGTTGGAGGATTCGCCACCTACATTTTAGCCTACACCCTACACCTAGGTCCTGTTAAGATTGTTAGGAGATCGATTTTCATGTATGTACATAATATAATACCTCACACAAGAAACAATTACAAATATTAGGTACTTTAGAAGTGAGTCTAGTGTATGTATGTACATTACATAGGTGCCTACTGTTTTTTTTACGAAGTAGATTGCGCACAAGGTAGGTTAGGTTCAATCGCCAGACGACGCGACGGCCGCACATAACGTAAATACATAGTACCAAGGACGGTATATAAACGACGATCATATAATTATATCGTCCTTGATAATATGCTAACTTCTACACCGGAAAAAAAGTACAAGAAAAAAATAAAATCTGGCCCATTCTTTAATCAACTATCTTTTTATCTATTATATAGCTATGTTTTCATTATTTCAGAAGCAAAGAAATCATGTTACTTATTTGCCAAGTTACACTTAACCAGTGGTTCATTGTAACATTATTTGTAACTATAGTTCGTTTTTTTTAGCATTAGAAAGAACTTGCAAGAAGGTAAGCGATCTTGACATGTCTTTTAATTGAAATACGCTTTTTAAAAATCAGTAACTATTACTTATGAAAGCAGAAGAATATAAATGATCGTATTAGATTCATAATTGTTACATATTTGCCGTGACTTATTTTATAAACGTGTTTTTCACTAAAAAGACACATCAAGATTGTTTACCTTATTTCTAATGCTAAAAAAAACGAAGTATAGTTTTTGGCCGCGACTTTGTCTGCGTTGATTTAATTTGATGTACATTTATATTATCCTTGGTTTTAAGTTTATTAAATACATATGTATGTTAGGCTGTAAGGTATTTGTAATATGGGCCTTGTTGCCTGATTTAAATTTCTAAATAAATAATTATTTTATATTTGTAGGAAATCTTTTGCTGGATTCCTTTACTAACGAAGAACTGAGACGCCGATACATATGTGCAGCACACTTCCTGCCATCAGATATCAGTAAAGGACCAGTAAAAAGCAGATTGATTGGACCTGCTGTACCACTCCATTTTCAATGTGCTGACATTGGTGAAGGATCTGTTCAGAAAGAAAGCAGTGATGCAGACAAGGAAATTGGTGAGATATTGTTGTTATCACATATATTTGGGAAGGGAATATTTATCACAAGTCTTTATTTACTTTCACTCATTCTGGTTCTGTCTGAAATTCTGGTGGGTTTGAAATTTACACAAACAGAACTACATAATAATAATATACATAATAGTTTACAAAACAAACAAAACTACATATCCATACCAAATTTCAAGTTGATGCTGTTTAAACCGCTAGTCCTCAAAATGATTTAATTTATGCCGAGATGTTGTTGACGACCGATGTGGCCTAGTGTCCCGGGTTCAAATCTTAGTATGAGTATTTATTTGTGTTATAAGCACAGTTCCCGAACCATGGGTGTTTTCTATGTATCTCAATATTTATAAATATTATATATATATCGTTGTCTAAGTACCCACAACACAAGCCTTATTTATTACTGTGGGGCTTAGTCAGTTTGTGTGATAATGTCCTATATATAGTATTTATTTATTTATTTTAAGCCTTGATTTTATTTTGAGGTTTTTAGGGTTCCATACCCAAAGGGTTAAATATCCTACTCTACCCTACCCTACCCTACCCTTTTACTAAGACTCCATTGTCCGTCTGTCCGTCTGTCAACAGGCTGTATCTCATGAACCGTGATAGCTAGGCAGTTGAAATTTTCACAGATGATGCATTTCTGTTGCCACTATAACAACAAATACTAAAAAAGTACGGAACCCGCGGTGGGCGAGTCCGACTCCCACTTGTCCGGTCTTTTTATGTTTGTTAGGTACTCCATAAGTCCATATCTCCGTCTTTACTGGACCGATTATGAAAATTCTTTTTTGATTGTATGTATATGCATACAGATTGGTACCGTTTTTGTCAAAACCCAGTTCTGATGACGGGATCCGTGAGGAATCGAGGGAACTCCTCAAATCTTAAAGGCATACATATAGTGATTTCTGTGTTTTTATTTACAAATCAAGCATATACATTCGAAAGATATTTGATGAAGTGGAACTGCTGATGATGAATAAGAACGGAACTCTTTAACGACGCATAGTTCACGTTTGGCGATTTGTCCTCTTCGTTATGTTTGTTAAGCAAGTAAAGTTTTTAAGCCACATTTTTGTAAAGCTCGAGTTCTGATGATGGGATCCATGAGGAATCAAGAGAACTCCTCAAATCTTAAAGGCATGCGTATAGAGATTTTTGTATTTACATCAGAAAATCAAGCATTTTCATTCAAAACTGTTGCATTTGATGAAGTAGAACTGCTGATGATGATCAGAACAGAACTCTTCAACGACGCATAGTTCATGGTTGGCGATTTGTCCTCGTCGTTATCGATTTTGAAAATTCTTTTTTTGATTGAATGTATATGCATACAGATTGGTCCCGTTTTTGTCAAACCCCAGTTCTGATGATGGGATCCACGAGGAATCGAGGGAACTCCTCAAATCTTAAAGGCATGCATATAGAGATTTTTGTATTTTCATCAGAAAATCAAGCATTTTCATTAAAAACTGTCCCATTAGATGAAGTGGAACTGCTGATGATGATCAGAACAGAACTCTTCAACGACGCATAGTACACGTTTGGCGATTTCGACTTGGACTGGGACGGGCTGTGACCCGGACCCGGACCCAGACTTGGACCTAGACTCAAACCCGGAGTCTGACCTGGACCTGGATCCAGGCTCTTATCTGAACCCGGACCTGGACCTGGACCTGGTTCTGGACCCGGACCCGGACCTTGACCCGGTTCGGATGAGAAGCCGGTTTTTTTCTATTAAAGATTATATTATATAAAATTAAAAATAATCCAAAAAAATACATTTCACCACACCAACCCGAAGCAAATATTAAATGTAAAATATCAAACAAAATCAAATCCAAATAAATGTTATTAAATATTTATCATCCAAAATCATCATTTAAAAGTCAATTCTACCAGCAAACATAAGAAAACAACTCAAAATTTCCATTTGATTACTTTGCCCACATGTGAATAAAATGCAACATTCTTATCAGTTTTTGAAATGCAAAGTAAGCCTTTCCGAGCTGGTGTGGTGAAATAGTTATTTGTTTTACAAGGGGGCAAAGTTGTTGTTTAACCGCTTGTGCTAATATTGATACCCGAGCCAGCGAAAGATTCCAAAATTGAACCACGAGCGTAGCGAGTCGTTCGAAAAATGGAATCTTGAGCGTTGCGAGGGTTTCAAAGCACGAGGGTTAAACAAAATTTGCCCCCGAGTGTAACACAAAATTTTTCACTACACCAACCCGAAGCAAATATTAAATGTAAAATATGAAACAAAATCAAATCAAATCAAATACAAATGAATGTTTTTAGGGTTCCGTACCCAAAGGGTAAAACGGGACCCTATTACTAAGACTTCGCTGTCCGTCCGTCCGTCCGTCCGTCCGTCCGTCCGTCCGTCTGTCACCAGGCTGTATCTCACGAACCGTGATAGCTAGACAGTTGAAATTTTCACAGATGATGTATTTCTGTTGCCGCTATAACAACAAATACTAAAAACAGAATAAAATAAAGATTTAAATGGGGCTCCCATACAACAAACGTGATATTTGACCAAAGTTAAGCAACGTCGGGAGGGGTCAGTACTTGGATGGGTGACCGTTTTCTTTTTGCTTTTTTTTTTCATTATGGTACGGAACCCTTCGTGCGCGAGTCCGACTCGCACTTGCCCGGTTTTATTAAATATTTATCATCCAAAATCATCATTTAAAAGTCTATTCTACCAGCAAACATAAGAAAACCACTCAAAATTTGCATTTGATTACTTTGCCTCACATGTGAATAAAATGCAACTTTGCTATCAGTGTTTGAAGTGCAAAGTAAGCCTTTCCGAGCTGGTGTGGTGAAAAATACAATTTAATATTTCACAAAATAGGTCAGGCAACTAATGCTCAAAAAAGTTGTAAAGGGATGCTATTAGGAACACAATTTTTGACTCCGAACTTTGTTTGGACTAGTTAGGAGGTGATGCATTTATTTCATTACTTTTTAGGGCTCCGTACCTAAAAAGGAAAAAATTGAACACTCGTGTGTCAATAGGATCACTCGTGTGTCTGTCTGTCTGTCTGTCCGTCTGTCTCAGGCTATTTTCTCCGAAACTACAGGACCAATTAAGGTGAAATTTGGTACACGTAACTTTGTGACCCAAAGCCGGATATGTAACGTAAACAAATGAATTTTAAACATAAGGGCCACTTTCGGGGAGTAAATGAGAAAATTAAAAAATAAGATTTTCATACTATATCTTGTCATATATCAAATGAAAGAGCTCATTGTGAGAATCTCAAATATATATAATTTGTAATTTTAAGATAAATAGTTTAGAAGTAATTTAAGAAAATATGAAAAAAAAAATACAATTCCCCCACTTTATCTCCGAAACTAATGGGTCTAAAATTTTGGTAAAAATACACAAAATAGGTCTTTACCTATAGATGACAGTAAATCCTATTAGAAATGTGCAGTCAAGCGTGAGTCGGATGTAATTACTTTGTTTTTGATCCGACCCCTACGGGTTTTTAACCGACTTCAAAATCTCAAAAGGAGGAGGTTATCAATTCAAGATATCAAGAAAAAGGTGACGAAGTGAATTACTATATACTGTACCAGCCAATAAAGGGTATAGCAGGATAGCCTTTGAAAAATTGCCCCCTACGTTTTTGGGTCTAAACTATAATCAAACGATGCCTTTTGAAGAGGTAATACCCTGCACAAAGTTTCATCCCTCTGTTACCCCCTGGGGGTGAAAAACACTCGATTAACCCCAAAACTGTTTTATTTATTTTTTCCTAAACTATGAAAGTGACGAATTTCAAATTTTGTACAAATATTAATGAGACTAAAAGCTATATATTAAAAAAATATGACTCTCCTAACCATTTAAATACTTGTAAAAAAAAAATTTAATCACCCTGTATAACAAGTTCGACTCTTCGTACACACACCATTTTTTTTCAAATATGAACCAATTTATATTCTACATCATAAAAAATGTTCATTGACCTAGCCCAGAAGGAACATTGCGAAATTAATATGAATTGGCTCTTTGGTGCCTACTATTCATTTAACTCTCCTACTAAGAGCCTAATACATGTATAATATGTACAGGGCGTCCCACGGCTATGCCACATGGAGGGAAAGTACCCTGAATATTGTAGATGGAACATTTTACTGAAAGAAGATATTATTTTAATTTAAAAAAACAATTTAAACTGTATTCATAGATTTTTAATAATTATATGGTTGAACCGGGAATCCAACCTGCTACACGAGAAAAAAAATATACCCTGTAGCTTTATCATACCGATCGAAAGGCTTCATCATAAGGATTATTTTTTGCTATATAACATAGTATCAGAAATAAAAACCGGGCAAGTGCGAGTCGGACTCGCGCACGAAGGGTTCCGTACCATAATGCAAAAAAAAACAAAAAATAAAGCAAAAAATACGGTCACCCATCCAAGTACTGACCACTCCCGACGACGGGACCCTATTACTAAGACTTCGCTGTCCGTCCGTCCGTCCGTCCGTCCGTCTGTGTCACCAAAAACAAAAAAAAGCAAAAAAAAAAACGGTTACCCATCCAAGTACTGACCACTCCCGACGTTGCTTAACTTTGGTCAAAAATCACGTTTGTTGTATGGGAGCCCCATTTAAATCTTTATTTTATTCTGTTTTTAGTATTTGTTGTTATAGCGGCAACAGAAATACATCATCTGTGAAAATTTCAACTGTCTAGCTATCACGGTTCGTGAGATACAGCCTGGTGGCAGACGGACGGACGGACGGACGGACAGCGAAGTCTTAGTAATAGGGTCCCGTTGTCGGGAGTGGTCAGTACAATGACTACCCCCACCAACTTCGCGCTAGTCATCTCATATAAGTGGGTCAAATACAAAACTTTGTTGTGTTCGCGTCTTTCCTGTAGACTTTAGGGTAGGCAGTTTGTGAAAATCTGGGATGAAAATCTGGGAAATATGTAATCAAATACCACTTAAAAATATGCCTAATTTTATGTAGATCATGAGAAAAATAAACAATAAGACAAATTACCAAACTACTATTATTTTTTTTTCAGATGTGCCGCCATCGCCAGATGTTTTGAAAGTTAAAACTCCCTCAAAATTTTATAGAAAACGCTCACGAACGTCATCAGCAGAGAGACAGATATCAAAATCTTCATCTCCGCTTTCATTGATGGGTGAACTGCCTATGGTAACACCCACCCGACGATTGTCAAGAAAATGTCTATACGAAGGACCTAAGAAGAGAATGTCCAGAAAATGTCTGTTCCAAGAAAATGACGCTGATACTCCGAAGACGAAACGGTTAAAACGAGAAGCTTCTAGCTTGTTAAGAAAAAATAAAGCACAGAGAGCTCAAGTGTTCCGACTTAGAGCAAAATCCAAATTAGAAAATAAAATCGACATCCGTGATTTTCCTAGTGCCGCATCCAAAACACTGGCTCTCATGCAACTCAGAAAAGAAAACGACAAAAAAAATGGACAAAAGAAGAAAGGGATTTTTGTCTTTCCCTATATTATAAATCACCTTCTACATACTACTTTATGCGTCGACAAGGAATTGTGCTCGCAGCTCCATCCACGATAAGATCATGGTTGGCAAAAACTGAGTGCTCTCCCGGTTTAACAAATGATACATTCAAAAAAATTGAAAAGCGTTTCGAAAATGCTAACATCAAGGAAAAGTCTTGTGTGATTTGCTTCGACGAAATGTCAATTATGTCGAACTTGGAATATTCCAAAAAATATGACATTATTGAAGGGTTTGAAGATTTAGGGGGAAACCGGCGGACTAATAAACCCGCTAAATCAACTCTAGTATTTATAATAAGAGGATTATTTGACAAATGGCAATTGCCAATCACTTATTTTTTATCAAGTACTAATGTAAGTGCTGAGGCATTAAAAGTATTAATAAAATCATGTGTAAGTAAACTATTCGATCATGGACTGTTGCCTAAAGCAATTACTTGTGATCAAGCTACAACAAACCAAAAAGTATTTAAATTATTAGGGGTCACCAGCACAAGCCCATTTTTTTTCGTTAATGGTAGAAAAATTTTTGCCATATTTGACGTGCCTCATATCTTAAAAAACATAAGAAATAATTTTTTAAATCACGATTTTATATGTGATGAGCTGGGAGAAATGAGTTTTCAAGACGTAATAAAAACATATGATTTAGATAAAAAATCTATTAAAAGTAGAACTTTAACAAAATTGACAGATCGTCACTTAAACCCGAACTCTTTCGAAAAAATGAAAGTGAGTCTCGCATCGCAAATATTCAGCCTTTCAGTCGCCGCTGCTATAAAAACGGCTAAAAGTACTAATGAATTAACAAGTCAAACTGCAGAGGCTACAGCCAATTTCATTGAAATTGTAAATAATATGTTCGATGCGTTAAATAGCGGAAATCGATTCAATAAAAATGTATACCGGCATGCATTGTCCAAGGAATCAAATTTTGCAAGACAAGCAATAGAAGATGGCAAAAGATTGTTCAAAAATCTGCAAAAGATAGTGTATAAAAAATACAAAAGCGGACAAATAAAAAAAGTTTTCACACGGCCGCCATGCTTTGATGGGGTTGTTCAGTCGTGTGAGGCTGTATTGCAGTTGTTTGTCGAAGAAACATCGGAACCAGAAATAAAATTTTTAATGACCAAAAAATTAAATCAGGATGTAGTAGAGAACTTTTTTGCAAGAATAAGACAAAAAGGTGGATCAAACAGAAATCCAACAGCAAAATTGCTGCGAACAATATTTCGCAGCAATCTAATTAATTCTTTAATTAAATTACCTCAGACAACAAACTGCGAAGAAGATTATAAAGACGAATATATTGATCTCACCGCTGAACTACCTTCGACATCAGGGCATGGGGTGAAGGAGCAAGCGAGTGTGAATTATACAGATGTAGAACAGACTACATGTGAACGCAGAAGCATTGCTGCGTTCACATGTAGTAAAAAAACTAAAAACAGTAACGTCACTGAATCATTGAAAAAAAACTCTTTAGAGGAATGTTCGCTTGCGTATTTTGCGGGTTATCTTGCCAAATCTTGTCTCGAAAAATTTGATTGTACAACGTGCAAAGAAAATTTAATTAAAGAATTTGATCTCCATGACGAGAAACAACTTCTTATTCTTAATAAATCTTACAATAAGAAGTGTATAAAACTAAAATCACCAAGTGATAATTTGCTGCAATTGATTGATGTGGCCATAGATTGTTTTAATTTACATTTTTATGACATGATTCATTGTACTGGCATTAAAAAACAATTATTTAAATGTATTGTTGATTATTTGAGATGCGAAGCTCAACAGTTGTTAAAAATAAGTTGCGAAAATCATTTATTTTATATCATTGACAAAATGATCTTGGTAAAAATACACTTTTATTGTAAAAACCACAAAAATAAATCGAATGTAGGGGCTAAAATGCACCCGAAATTGAAAATATTAAAAAATAAATATTTTTTTTTATCATTGCCTTTCATTATGACCCATTATCCCATTAAGGATCGAACTTAACTTCTGGATCTAGTCTTAATCTCAATCCACTTGCGATTTAGAGATAAGAATAACATTTCTCTTTTTTGTCTGTCTTTGTCTCTGTCTTTTCATATACCTAGGTATGTTTTCACCACATCAGCTGGGCTCTCTTGATTGTTCCAAAAATAATAAGTTGCGTTTTACCAACATGTGAGGCAAATTTTGAGTTGTTTCTTTATTATAATTAGCCGGTAGAATTTAGGTACTTTTAAATGATGATTTTTAATGATACATATTTAATAACATTAATTCTGAATCGTTTTTTACAGTTAGCATTTTCCTTGTGTTGGTGTGGTGAAAATTTGTTTCACTCGGAGGCAAATTTTGATTAACCCTAGTGCCTTGAAACCCTCGCAACGCTCAAGATTCAATTTTTCATAACACTCGCTACGCTCGTGGTTCAATTTTGGAGTCTTTCGCTTGCTCGGTTATCAATATTAGGTACGAGTGATTGATGACCCCTATCTCACCTAATGGCGGTGGCGTGGCGCAAAGTTTTATATCGCGCGCCCTTCGTCGCCTAGTAATCGACAGTGGGAACACACTTCAACATTTGTGCCCATTTTCTTTGTTGTATTTTATTCATATACTGTAATATTTCACTTAAGTCAGAAGAAAATAAATGGTAAAAATGATAATTTGTCATTACCATGTATTAACGTCATACTAAGCCCACAAAATGTCATCACCATGACACTTTAAAATTACGAGGTCCAATCTTCCCAGATAAGTTTCACAGAAATCCCAAAACGTTTTTCAACATCCTTGCATCCTAAACATTTGATTCTGGAAGGTTAACTGGAGGAGATACCTCTTAGGGATAAGTTCGCCTTTATACTATATTTATGTTCCATCAGATGTACCTGTAATTCCTCTCTTCCGTACAATAAAGTGTTACTTACTTACAAATACCTAAAATAAAGATTTTTTTATTCTTTACCGTGGACTTGCCAATTTACACAAAATCAAATAATTATAAATCTACTTAATAATGGATAATGGTTATTTTATTTGCACCTCCATAAAAGAAATTTGTCAGAACGCAAGCTCTATTACAGTGAAACCTGGTCCCTTGAGATTTCAATTTTCCAGATTTCACTGTATCTATAAATTCCCGTGGATGAAATTTACACAAAATGAGTAGGTCATTGACGAATATCTCAGGACTGGCCTTTCGGGCAATTCGAATGGGGCATGGATGGGGCCAGTACAAAGGCCAGTACAGCGCAGCGGTGTGACACCGCTACAACGCGATTGCATGGTCGATAAGTTCGCAACACGCGCGCGATTGGTCGCAACTAGTTGCCTTAGAGTGCACGATTGGCTTGAATTCGTGAGTGACACCGCTGAACTAGTACCATTTTTACTATGTTAGTGCCCGTACGGCCCGTCCTGAGATATACGTCAATGGAGTAGGTATAACGTCGGCAGCCACTTTATTTTTACAGGGAACCAAAAAATTTGATCAAATACATGGACGAGGTTTGTTATGGTCTGGAACCTTACCTATGTAAAAATTAAACAACATTATTCTTGAAACCTCGAGTTTTATCCAGTCACAATTTACATTGTATATGAACATATAATATATAATTAGTTAATAACACAGAGTAATAAAGTTCCCATTATTTAGAGATGAAACTTATGTATTGTGTCTATTCTTCTTGAGTTTGAAATACTTCAAAAAGCTAATTAGGTAAGTAACCCATAACCCCAACCTTATTTCTCGTCGAAACATGCACGGATTATAATATTTGCTCCTGCGTAGCCAACGTGCCAATCGCTAACGCTCCATAGCGATCGAAACGCAACTGTCACTGTCGCACTAATATGGAAGCATTATGGAAGAGTGATAGAGAGACACAAAGCTTTTCGTTGTCGAAGCGATAGCGATTGTCACCTTGGCTAGGCCGGCTTGTAGGTTTACGTACTGTATTGTATACCTACCGACCGACGTAAACAGTTTTTTAGAACTAAAGGACTCTAATGACTCCTCTACACGATGGGCCAACGCCAACGAGGGACGCAGCCTTGCGGTAGAATGAGATAGCAATGCAATATCACTTGCTCCCTCTAACGCATAAATGCGTCCCTTGGATTCGCCGGCGTTGGCCATCGTGTAGAGGAGCCATAAGCTAAGACGCGGGTGGATGAACGGACGTGCGAAACTATTTTAAGGGTTTCTAGAGCCCGCTCCAGACTATGCGCGTGAATCGCGGGCGAAGCCGCGAACGCGAGTGTGGAGTCGATTTCGCTGTCTGCGAACATCGACGCCACACTTGCGTTCGCGGCTTCGCGCCGCGATTCGCGCACGAGTGTGGAGGGGGCTTAGTACGTACGGGTTAGTAGGAGGGTCTACGGAACCCTAAAAAAACAATTGAATCTGATTCATACTTGCGGCAGCGGGAAACGAGAGGATAAGTAAGTATAGGTATACTAAATGAACATTATTCAGTGTTTGTTTTCTATCCTTCGTTTTTTGAATCCTAGGTAAATACTTTATGTCTATTATTGCAATATCCAAGACTTTCATTTACATATTAAGCCCCCTCTAGACTATGCGCGTGAATCGCGGGCGAAGCCGCGAACGCGAGTGTGGAGTCGATTTCGCTGTCTGCGAAAATCGACGCCACACTCGCGTTCGCGGTTTCGCGTCGCGATTCGCGCACCAGTGTGGAGGAGGCTTTACATTATACATACATATATTTTGCCAAAAACGAATAATCCTACTACAAAACTTATCTAATAGAACCAAGGCTATAACCGTGAAAATCGAAGTTCGCAAATTGCGGACATTTTTCTCTGTCACTCTAATTACGCCTTCGTTGGAGTAAAAGAGAAAGATCCCCGCAATTTGCGAAAAACGGTTTTCGCGGTAGCCCCTCAAATTACGTTACTGTTTTGTTCGTGGAAAATATCGGTCGTGTCAATATATAGGTATCAAGTATAGGTACATATACTTGCCTATATACCACCTATACACGTAATTTTATCCACGTTTCATCAGTTCACCAACGCCATCTAGTTATTTTGTGTAACAAAAAGTGGCGTACGCGCGAGCAACCTCCAGCAATCAATGGTTCCAGAGGTAGGGCCATCTATTGAATTCGAGTATTACTACGTTATTGACGACCAAAAAATATAATCTTTAAAAATTGTGTATTGAACTGATATTATGGTCTTAAAATGAAGCAGTATGACGTTTGTTCTTAAATAAATAAAAAACCACGTAAAAATATAGGTGTAAATAACATTTTTGCCACTTCCAGGCTACGAAGCAGCGCCATCTAGTTTTTATACCGAAATTTGACCTTTTTCGGAGTTACATTTTGTTGTGTGAGATTGTCAGTCCATCCCTTTTATCGTCCTTGCTATAATGTTGATTATTGTATGTTCTGTATCAGGTCCAAGATGTCGCTGTGGGCAAGGGCTCAGCAGCTACCTCAGGAGAGCTTGCAGAAGGTCAGTACCAGCATCCATACTATCAGTCATCATCATTCTAGCCTTCAGTCGCCCACTGCTGAGCATAGGTGTACGCCACTTATCCCGGTCCTGGGCTAGTCTCATCCAAAAGGGGTCATCCATTAATTACATCACACGCTTAGGGGGAGGGAGGGGGTCAAGAAAATGTAACATATTGTGACATGAGGGAGGGGGGAGACACAAACTTTGTGACGTCACTTTAACTTCATCAGTAACCGAAAATTTATTTAAATTATTTTATTCGCTGTACATTTAAATAACAAGTTTTTAAAACGATAATCGTTTTTATTTGTTTAATTTTCTTTCCTAAGCAGTTTTAGGTTATAAAATTACTAAGGGGTTTGCCAAATGTGACCAAGTGTGACAAGGAGGGGGGAGGGGTTAAAAAACCTAGAAATACGTGTGACGTAATTAATGGATGACCCCAAAGTGCTCCGCGATTTTCCGAATGTCATCCACCCAACGAGCCAACGGACGCCAGGCGCTTAGCGGGCACCAATCCATCAACATTTTGGTCCACCTGCCATCACCCTGCCTAGCAACATGTCCCGCCCAACTTCATTTCAGCTTGGTGATGACGTCACCCACGTTTCGCACCTTGGTGCGGCGTCGGATTTCGACATTCCTCACTCGGTCTTGCAGTTTAATGCCGAGCATGGTGCGCTCCATGGCTCTTTGTGCTACCCGTATTTTATGCACAGCCCCCCTAGTAAGCGTAATTAGAAAATATGTATTCGCAAATCAAGGATTTTGTCAGGAAATATCAAATTTGGATCTGGTAACCCTAGGTCCTGAAGAAAAATAGATCCCTCTAGGTATAGCTTGTTATCCAGAAAGTTCTTAACGGAAACAATGGCCATATACGACCATGACTTTGGCCTCTAAAATGTCATTATCCATTTATGGAGGTTGCACCTGTCAATTTAGTTATTTGTAATCTTATAAAGACCGGCTTTTGGACTCATTGTCTTTATGATCGGGAGCGAAACAGAAACACTGTGTTCCGGTTAATGGCGGTAAACAGATAAATTAAAAAAAAATTTTTTTTGCATGATTATAAATATTATAAGACTTCTTCCTCGCGTTATCCCGGCATTTTGCCACAGCTCATGGGAGCCTGGGGTCCGCTTGACAACTAATCCCATGATTTGACGTAGGCACTGGTTTTTACGAAACCGACTGCCATCTGACCTTTTAACACAGAGGGGAAACTAGGCCTTATTGGGATTAATCCGCTTTCTTCACGATGTTTTCCTTCACCGAAAAGCGACTGACAAATATCAAATGATATTTCGTACATATGTAAGTTCCGAAAAACTCGATCATTGGTACGAGCCGGGGTTTGAACCCGCGACCTCTGGAATGAAAGTCGCACAATCTTACAGCTACCTTAATTATTTTCTAAACTAATAAAAGAAAATAAATAATAAAATGTTTACTTGGAAAGGTCCCAAAAAATTCCTTGACTAAGTGTACAAAGGTCAACCCAATATCAACCTTCGTATATTCTCACAGGGCTCACTATGACATGCCGCTCACGATAGGAGTGGCGTTCAAAAGGACCCTAAAGTCCAGACCCATTGGAAAAGCCCCCCATATTCCGGAACGTTTTTGCGTCACAAATGTTGTGAAATATTTTTTATTTTTATTTCCAGGTGCGGGCTATCTATGGCGACCATTTTCCTATTGAGGTCCGCCACTGTCTGGCGCCGTGGATCGAGAGCAAGATATGGTAAGTAGTCCACCAGCCTACCCCCTAATACAAAAACGTAATCATACTTACCGGCAATACATATAATAAAATGCTTGTGTAATTTCAAATGTAAAATGTAATTTTAATCAATGTCTGTCGCTCCTTTTGTGACATAAAATATGTAAATAAAATGTATAATTAATTTAATTTAATTATCATTTATTTAAGGACCAACTGAGATCATTTTTGTTAGTACTTACGACTATGACTTATAAACTATACTAACTGTATATACTTAAGTTCTCATTTTAAGTGAATTGTACAAATTCTTATGAGAATAAAGAATCTTTAAACCTAAGTATAAGAGCACAAGAAAAACATTAAAACGCGTTAAACACAGGGTCATTTTTGGACCGTTAGCCATATTCTGCGAGGTGATTAGGTAGGTCATCCCAAAAAAAAAATTGGCCTTCCCATAGAAAACGTCGACGTCCACTCGACCAAAATGTATGAAACGGCCAAAAAAATATTTGTGATTTCGGAGTTGGTCCCATAAAAAAAGTCCCATAGTTTTTCAGTATTGCTTACCTAATCACCTTGCACGATATGGCTAACGGTCCAAAATGACCCTGTATACCTAGCTGCACGGATATCATGGTCGCATTTTTATCACTTGTTATGTCATGCGTCACTTTCGCACTTTCATATTTGTTAGAACGTGACAGGCATGGTGACAAATGATAAAAAGGCGACCATGTTAGACTAGCTGGATACCTTATGCCAAAGTCACACGCTTACAGAGCACTTAAACAAGATGGTTGCCTCTTTCTCGTATGTCGCCAAAAGTGGACAGAAGAGATGGTAGACGACTAGACGCATACAAAATCTCCATTTTGGACACCAAATTAAAAAGTATATTTATTTAATTATACTTAATTGCTTACATGCATGTATAGCTCTTCAGGTTTATTAAATTATAACGATACGACGTGGTATATGGATACAATAATTTTACGCAGACGAAGTCGCGGGCAAAAGTTATCACTACACCTTATAAGACAAAGTCCCCCGCCGCGTCTATCTGTTTGTGTGTATGTATGTTCGCGACAAACTCAAAATTACTGAACGCATTTTCATGCGGTTTTTACCTATCAATTGAGTGATTTTTGAGGAAGGTTTAGGTGTATTATTTGTTGAGTTATGTGTAACCCGTGCTAAGCCGGGGCACTCGCTATAGTTCGTTTTTTTTAGCATTAGAAAGAACTCCACAAAAGCAAGCGTGCAGTTTTTATCAGGCTCTTTAATTGTTCATAATTATTGAATTATCTAATGTAGCATGGTTAATACATATAATTTACTTCAAATTATTACCGCTAAAAGTGCCGCATTTGGAACCACAAGCTTACTTCTGCGAAGTCTTTCTAATGCTAAAAAAACGGGCTATGGTTTATAATATGTCTGAGTTCCAAGGAAGTTTTGTTATTAAGACCCCTAATTTGTATCCAGGA
The DNA here is from genome assembly GCF_963556715.1 of Cydia fagiglandana. NCBI lineage: Eukaryota > Metazoa > Arthropoda > Insecta > Lepidoptera > Tortricidae > Cydia > Cydia fagiglandana. The sequence goes on from NC_085957.1 coordinate 6,009,305, forward strand.
CGGCGGAACCCGAAGAGCAGCAGCGCTTCTTCGTGGAGGAACTGGTGCAGGAGATCAAGACGACAGCCGAGCTGATGCTGTCTCCAGACATGTTCGTCACCAAGATGAAGCTGTTCGAGGCTGCCAAGGCCTTCCACGCGCAGTACAGGTGTGTACATGTCCTTGGATCTGGTGCAGGTCAAGACGACAGCTGAGCTGATGCTGTCTCCAGACATGTTCGTCACCAAGATGAAGCTGTTCGAGGCTGCCAAGGCCTTCCACGCGCAGTACAGGTGTGTACATGTCCTTGGATCTGGTGCAGGTCAAGACGACAGCTGAGCTGATGCTGTCCCCGGACATGTTCGTCACTAAAATGAAGCTGTTCGAGGCTGCCAAGGCCTTCCACGCGCAGTACAGGTGTGTACATGTCCTTGGATCTGGTGCAAATCAAGACGACAGCCGAGCTGATGCTGTCTCCAGACATGTTCGTCAGTAAGGTGAAGCTGTTCGAGGCTGCCAAGGCCTTCCACGCGCAGGACAGGTGTGTACATGTTCTTGGAACTGGTGCAGATCAAGACAGCTGAGCTGATGCTGTACCAGGCGTGGCTCACTCCGCGATTACAGGGACCTACAAGCACAAGCGGCTAGGGTTTCTGGTTTCTCGACCTTTTTAATTTCTCGAGGCACGGGAATTCTCGACCAAGATTTCTCGAGTTTCTCGAGTATCTCGAGAAATTTAGAAAGCTCCAAAAAGCACCATGTTATTTAATTTTCTTTTGCTTTTTTACAAATCCGACTCGTAGGAATCGTAGGTGAGATCAATAATCAAACATATGGTACATTTTTAGTCACCATAAATTGCACTTAATAATCAAAAATACAACAAAAAAAACTATAGGTGCAGGCGTGCGCACCGGCGATGTGTTATGCTATAGTGTATTTCTTTAGGTATTCAACAAAATGTAAACAAACCACAATATGGTATTTTATATAATATTCAAGTCAATAAATTTAACTCGATGTGACAAAACTTACAGAAGTTTTACTACGTAATATTAATTACTCGTACTTACTCAAGTACTCAACGTAACAATAAAGCTGCTAAAATTGTAATATTTACAAATTGGAATATATCGGGATGATTTGATTTATCAATAGTAATCTAGTTTTGTAATACATATTTGTTATTTCACTTATTACATGGTCCTATAAGTCGTTACAAATTTTTTAAAGCGTTTTTCAATAAAAAGACGCTATTTGAATGTCATGAATCATGATAGTTCAAAAGTTTCAAAACATGAAAATCGGTTAAGAGTGCTATTACATTTCGGGGTTGAGCGAGTTTAGGTATTTTACGCGCTGCGGCAGGCCGTGCGAGCTCAGTATTCCGATCCCTTCTACCACACTCGCACTACAATGATGGATTAAACATTCTTGATCCTTCGCGAAGCATATTGAAATCAACCATAACAACACTAACTGTACTTAACTTATAAAGTCCTAAAACTGTTATTTGGTAAGTACGAAAATACTAAATGCAGTGCAAATGTACATAGGGGCTGTTCATAAATTACGTCGTCTATTTTTGACCCCCCCATCCCTCAAATCATCCAAAAATCATGCTTCGGATGACTCTGTTTCCTCCTACGTCATGCTACCATCATCCGATGTCCATGACCCCCTCCCCCCCTCCTCCCATTTGAAACGACGTAATTTATGAATAGCCCCATACTCGTACTTATGAACGTATATTACTCGAAAGAAATTATAGGTACTCGCTTATTTACAAGAAACAAGTTACAAGAAACTGAAGATACACAGGGTCTGATGATGGAGCTGGAAGGTGGCCACGGGTACCAGTCTATCATGTAACTAAACCACTTCGTGTTTGGGCTCGTTTGATTCGTCTAAACAAGATCTTTGACACTGAAGATACACAGGGTCTGATGATGGAGCTGGAAGGTGGTCACGGGTACCAGTCTCTCATGTAACTAAACAATTTCGTGTTTGGGCTCGTTTGATTCGTCTCAACAAGATCTTTGACACAAGACAGTACTCAGGGTCTGATGATGGAGCTGGAAGGTGGTCACCATTACCAATCAACCATACAACTAAACCACATCGTGTTTAGGCTCGTTTTATTCATCTCAACAAGATCTTTGACACTATATAGGTGATACTCAGAGTCTGATGATGGAGCTGGAAGTTGGTTACCGGTACCAATCAACCATGCAACTAAACCACTTCATGTTTAGGCTCGTTTGACTAGTCTCAACAAGATCTTTGACACTAGGTGATACTCAGAGTCTGATGATGGAGCCGGAAGGTGGTCACCGGTACCAATCAACCATGCAACTAAACCACTTCATGTTTAGGCTCGTTTGATTCGTCTCAACAAGATCTTTGACACTAGGTGATAAACCAAACACGAAGCCCAAACACGGAGCCCAAACACGAAGTGGTTCAGTTATGTGATAGACAGGTACCCGTCGCCACCTTCGAGCTCCATCATCAGATCCTGAGTACTTTCTTGTGTCAAAGATCTTGTTGAGATGAATAAAACGTGCCTAAACACGAAGTAGTTCAGTTACATGATAGACTGGTACCCATGGCCACCTTTCAGTTCCATAATCAAACCTTGTGTATCTTCAGTGTCAAAGATCTTGTTGAGACTAATCAAACGAGCCCAAACACGAAGTGGTTTAGTTGCATGGTTGATTGGTACCGGTGACCACCTTCCAGCTCCATCATCAGACCCTGAGTACTATCTTGTGTCAAAGATCTTGTTGAGACGAATCAAACGAGCCCAAACACGAATTGGTTTAGTTGCATGGTTGATTAGTACCGGTGACCACCTTCCGGCTCCATCATCAGACCCTGAGTACCATCTTGTGTCAAAGATCTTGTTGAGACGAATCAAACGAGCCCAAACACGAAATGGTTTAGTTGCATGGTTGATTAGTACCGGTGACCAAATTCCGGCTCCATCATCAGACCCTGAGTACTATCTTAAGTCAAAGATCTTGTTGAGCCGAATCAAACGAGCCCAAACACGAAGTGGTTTAGTTGCATGGTTGATTGGCACCGGTGACCACCTTTCGGCTCCATCATCATACCCTGAGTACTATCTTGTGTCAAAGATCTTGTTGTGACGAATCAAACGAGCCCAAACACGAAGTGGTTTAGTTGCATGGTTGACTGGTACTGGTGACCACCTTCCGGCTCCATCATCAGACCCTGAGTCAAAGATCTTGTTGAGCCGAATCAAACGTGCCCAAACACGAAGTGGTTTAGTTGCATGGTTGATTGGTACCGGTGACCACCTTCCAGCTCCATCATCAGACCCTGAGTACTATCTTGTGTCAAAGATCTTGTTGAGACGAATAAAACGAGCCTAAACACGAAGTGGTTTAGTTGCATGGTTGATTGGTACTGGTGACCACCTTCCGGCTCCATCATCAGACCCTGAGTACTATCTTAAGTCAAAGATCTTGTTGAGCCGAATCAAACGAGCCCAAACACGAAGTGGTTTAGTTGCATGGTTGATTGGTACTGGTGACCACTTTCCGGCTCCATCATCAGACCCTGAGTACTATCTTAGTCAAAGATCTTGTTGAGCCGAATCAAACGAGCCCAAACACGAAGTGGTTTAGTTGCATGGTTGATTGGTACCGGTGATCACCTTCCGGCTCCATCATCAGACCCTGAGTACTATCTTGTGTCAAAGATCTTGTTGAGACGAATAAAACGAGCCTAAACACTAAGTGGTTTAGTTGCATGGTTGATTGGTACCGGTGACCACCTTCCGGCTCCATCATCACACTCTGAGTACTATCTTGAGTCAAATAAATACATATAGAATGTCAGGTCGTTCCAAATATTTTTAATCCTGTCCGGTAGTTTATTAAACTGTACCATTATAAATTATAATACTATAAAAACAGTGCTAGGATCAAAGTCTCTCGTTGCGGTTTACACGCACACAGTATAGCGTTTTACACGGCGCCCGCCGCACACAATGATAAAAAACCTCGTCGTCGCCGTTGAAAATGTGCGGAGCCGACCGACACACGTCCTGCCTGTACAAGCTCTGCCGCGGCACTGAGCTGGTGAGCGCGCGTCATCGGTAATATAGAGTAGTTTTCAAAAAATTGCCAAAAAATTATAGTAGAATTTCATAAACACTAATGTATACCAACAGTATAAGCAAACGTTGCAGATTGCTTGAGTATGAAAATGACTTCGATATTAAGTAAATTTTCGTAGAAATTGACACTTGTTTCGGAGAGAAAATTGAGTTCGTTTTACTTTGATTTTCTCTTTCTCAAAGGTATGTAGGAAAAATATCGTTTGATATGCTTAAAGTACAGGGTATTAGTAATACAAAATAGCCAGGTTTAGCAGAGAAAACTTCTCAACATTTCCAAATAAAAGCTTGCCGTTCAGTGCTTCACGCGGTTTTTCGGAAACGACCATCAGAAAAAAATTCATTACTTATTTAATAAGTCCTTTTTCTAATATTTACAACGATATTTAAAAAGATAAGAAGACGCTTTTACTGGAACAAGTACTCATTGTTTCTAATAAGGAGCACAAAGTCCTGAATTTCGTCGACTAGTATCATCAATTTTGCATTATTTCGACTTTTCTTGTAAGAGCGCTCTTAAAGCTAGAACGATAGGGGACGGATCAAGGTTGTTTTTTATTTGGTTGGTAATAAGTGTTTTAAGAAAGTTCCTACCTGAAAATATAAAAAAAGAATATTGTTCATATTTATTTAACTACCTAAAGAAATACATTATAGACACACCATGTGTTATAACGCGTGTTTTCTTTTTACTTATCACAAGAGATTTATTTCTCGAGTCCTCGAGGCATTGAATATTTTTTTCCCGTCTCGACTTAGGACAAATTTCTCGAGATTTCTCGCCTCGGGAATTCTCGAGCAGAAACCCTACAAGCGGTCCACACCAATTTTGGTGTCTAGCCATAGTAGTAGGCGCGCACCGCTACGGATCGGACGCTTGCTCGCGCTTGCGCCAAATAGCGGTCATATCCGTCATAATAGACGCGTTTTGTTAGAGAGTGAATCTTCTGTGCCTAGTACTATTATTTATTATGTGGCTGTACGGACATGTTCGTCACCAAGATGGAGCTGTTCGAGGCTGCCAAGGCCTTCCACGCGCATTACAGAGATATAAATGTAGTGCAGAGACGCCCTGCCGCCCAGGCGGGCTGGCGATCGCTCGTTGTGTTCATCCAGCCATTGAGTTATATCCTGCTAAGGCCCAAGGTCCTACCTATAGTACTTATTCAGTTCGATGAAATTTAAATCATATTAAATTGGAACAGAGTGACATTTCTTTTGTATCGTTCAATTTTAAAACAAAACTAAAATCAACTCTATTCCCTGTACTAAAGGTTCAAATTTCAGTGACAAATTCTGGATTTTTCATTTATATGGCTGGGCCTTAGGAAGTTATAAGTAAAGAAAGAATGGCAACTCCATACATTATACCCTTGCAACTTTCCCTCTAAAAATCCAAATTACGTGTTAATAATTTATCATTGTTTACACTTTACTCCTGTTATCACCAATATCCCAACATTGTTTACATTCTCCCCACTGATAACTTGTCCACAATATTAAGCACATTTATGACGCATCTGGGTTTTACCGACAATTGATCTTATAAAGATGGACATTGGGATGACCTGTTCCAGTCTTTGTATTGTCAGTGAAGAGTAGAGTATGTTAGTTATTTGAAAGTGATGTGATTCAAACATATAATAACTTTGAATACTTATAAATATAATATAGCTTTTGCCCGCGACTTCGTCTGCGTGGAATTAGTGACAGCAGCTAAAGTAGGTATAGCGCCTGGATAATGCTAATAGCAATCGTCCGATTCGCGCATTGCTTACTTCAATTATCAGGCAATTCATTAACTTACAATTCCAACCCCCTTTGCACTCTCTTAAGGGATGATTTCCGACATAAAAACTATCCTATGTCCTTCCCCGGGACTCAAACTATCTCTATACCAAATTTTAACTAAATCGGTTCAGCGGCTTAAGCGTGAAGAGGTAACAGACAGACAGACAGACACACACTTTTCACAGCAGGGTGTCAACTATTGGACATTAGCATGTCGAGCACTAGTACCACCGCCTTAATTATCGTAAATGCTCATTTTACAAGAATTTAACGCAAAATCATTTTAACCCAAACCGAAATGCAGACGCTTCGCTCGCGCTCATTGCTCGGTCGGTCAAGTTTGACAGTTCACTTCGTCAATTTACTAGGTAGTAATCCTATTTTAGTGCCAATTTTCTACTAAAGTGACACACCGCTTGGACAAATGGGGCAATTTGAGTGTAATTTTATTAAATATATCAACTCTGTATTATTTCATATGAATTCTTCTTCTTCCTCGTGTTATCCCGGCATTTCGCCACGGCTCATGAGAGCCTGGGGTCCGCTTGACAACCAATCCCATGATTTGACGTAGGCACTAGTTTATACGAAAGCGACTGCCATCTGACCTTCCAACTCAGAGGGTAAACTAGGCCTTATTGGGATTAGTCCGGTTTCCTCACGATGTTTTCCTACACCGAAAAGCGACTGGTAAATATCAAATGATATATCGTACATAAGTTCCGAAAAACTCATTGGTACAAGCCGGGGTTTGAACCCGCGACCTCCAGATTGCAAGTCGCACGCTCTCACCGCTAGGCCACCAGCATTATTTCATGTGAATTAATGGATCAAAACTAATATATATAATATGTTTGTTGTCCGTGCAGCCACGCTCCGCATGAGCTCTACGCGTACATCCGGCGTTGCCTGGCCCTAGAGATGGAGGTTATCCAGAACGCTACCCAATATGTGGCCCAGCCGCACACTGAGAGGAAATACAGCGAGGTACGTATAACTTTTCATATGAATACGTACATACATACATCACTGGCTCAGTGACCCAAAAAGGATCTTGGCCTCTGACATAAGAGAGCGCCACTCTGGCTTCGTCACTCCAGCAGTATGGGGCTGTTCATAAAATACGTCATCTATTTTTGTCGATTTTTGACATAAAATCATGCTTCGAATGACCCCTACCTAACCTACCTACTAGATGACAAGACTTTTTGAAATTTAACACTACACAAAATAAAGTTTAGTACTTATTTACTCTTTTTTTTTGTCACACAGCTGTTAACAGACCTGCAGACCGTCCGTCAGAAGGTGACGATGGTGAGCGAGGAAATACGCTCACTGCAGGCCCACAACGAATCGTTCTCGCTTCAGTACCACGAGTGTCTCAAGAACAAAGGTTAGTACATTAAACAGCTGTTGACAGACCTGCAGATCGTCCGTCAGGTGACGATGGTGAGCGAGGAAATACGCTCACTGCAGGCCCACAACGAATCGTTCTCGCTTCAGTACCACGAGTGTCTCAAGAACAAAGGTTAGTACTTTCATAAGCCGTAAACGGATGATAGACCAAGTCATAACAGTTATAAAAATACAAAAAAAAATCCAACTCATGTTTTTTAAAAATTATGCTCACTTTAAAAATTCACTAAAAAATCCACACCCTGTAATGGTTCTTTAACTCTTGTTACTACAAATTCCATAATTTATTCTAATTTTTTTATTATTGTGTAATCTTGAATAATTACAGGCTGTGGATTTTTTTGTGAATTTTTAAAGTGACCATAATTTTTAAAGAACATGAGTTGGATTTTTTTTTGTATTTTTATGATAACTGTTATGACTTGGTCTATCATCCGTTTACGGCTTGACGTCGAATTCTGGGACACCCTGTAGAGTAATATAAGTAAAGAGAGAGTGGTAACTCCATACATCAGATTTCTTACCAAAACGCGACTTATTTCGTAGTCGGCATCTAGCGTCAAGTAACGGAATTTATCAGTACTGCTAGTTGACAATAGATGTCGCTATAAACTGTAAAACTGACTGTGAAGTCGGCGATAAAAGCTTGTATTAAAAAGTAAATCGGTCAAAACTTTTTATTTTTAAGGGCCACCCCCCATTTAGCGCCTTTCGAGCGTCGGCGTCTACAACTCTATGGCCGCTGCTCGACGCAACGTCGACGCAACTGCGCAGCCAGTTTTGACCAGACGCCGACGCTCGAAAGACGCTAAATGTGGGGTGGCCCTAATACCAGGCGTGTCTCACCTCACTCCGCGATTTCGTCGCTTTGCTACAGGTAGCTAAAACTCCATCCGATCGACCCCAATTTTGGGGTTTGCCATAAGCCGCGCGTGGCGCTGTCGCCACCTAGCGGCCATATCTGTGCTGATCGTGACAGACGCGTTTTGTTAGAGAGTGAGTCTTCTGTACTTAGTACTATTATTTATTCTCTGCTTATATATATATTTTTCAGGCCACATCCAATACTTGCAGTCTTCTGGGCAGCTGACCAATGAGCGGCGAGAGTTGGAGGCCTGCCTCCGGAGCCAGATCGAGGAGATGGAGAGGAAACTCAACGCTTTGGTAACTCATTTTAAATAAATAAACAAAAAAAAGGCAAAAAAAAACGGTCACCCATCCAAGTACTGACCCCGCCCGACGTTGCTTAACTTCGGTCAAAAATCACGTTTGTTGTATGGGAGCCCCACTTAAATCTTTATTATGTTCTGTTTTTAGTATTTGTTGTTATAGCGGCAACAGAAATACATCATCTGTGAAAATTTCAACTTTCTAGCTATCACGGTTCGTGAGATACAGCCTGGTGACAGACGGACGGACGGACAGCGGAGTCTTAGTAATAGGGTCCCGCTTTACCCTACGGAACCCTAAAAAAGATCCATATAATAAATAAATAAAATATCATTTATTTCAGGCTTTTGGCCCATAAAACACTGAGACAAATCACACAATACACAATAAAAGTACATATTAAATGAATATAAATATTTAGGGACAATCTTACACAGATCGACGTAGCCCCAAATTATAGTCTGTATCTTTAGGTATTTAAATAAAAGTAAACAATTTGTACATTTTCAGGTAGTTATAACATTTATTGGTTAACCGACCAAACTCTCTGTACAACCTCTAGCCGCCCAGAGACCTATAAAAAGGTCTCCTGTTCCATTTTAATTTGAACTTTGTGTTGACAACATAAAATTTCATTTTGCTCGGCAAGGTTTGACGTATGGGCGGCTAAAGGGAATGCAAAGCTCGTGGGTCGTAGTTTTGTATAAAGTTGTATGTTTGTCTGTCTGCAGGTGGCTCAGATCAAGCAGGCTCAGATGGAGCTGGTGGATCATATAAAGGAGAACATCGCGACTCTGCGTCAGCTGCAGAGCATCGTGCTAGACGACGAACTTATCAGGTTCATATTATAACTTATCTATATTATATGGGCTTTGATGGACGAGGTACGGCGAGGACGATGCGAGGGAGGCAATCCCGGTTTATGTGTGAACCCAGTGAGTAGTCAGTTTTCCGAAGCTTTTCTTCGCCGGATATAAATATTAAAAGATAATTCGCATAAAAGTTTAATAGCACATTACAATAAAAGTGCGAAAAGTAGGACATTCGCAACGAGTGGCGATAAATTGAAACCTAACCTATTATTATTTATTATGTTTTATATGGGCCTATGAGTGTCGCTTCGACCAAGCTGTGATCTATTGTGACGGCCCTTTAAAGTTCATTACTAATGCCCGTTGAATCCAGGAAATTCCAGATTCTTTGGGCCGTAATGCTCTGTACCTCATAGGGTTCCAGTATATGTCGCCCTAGGTAGGTACTTCTTTTGGACATTAGTGGTCCGCAGGAGCAGAGAATGTGCATAGCAGTCTCCTCTGACTCTTGGCAGAACCTGCATGAATCTTGTTTTTTCCCTATTTGAAACATGTGTTTGTTCAACTTGCAGTGTCCAGTCAAAATTCTAGTCACCGCACAAGTTTTGTGTCTTTTGAGCCCTAGAAGCTCCTTAGCAGTTTTGCTGTTGAACCCTTTGATTAGAGCTTTCGAGTGTTCTTGTCCTTTTACGAACTTCCACCAATCGATTGCTCTCGTTTTTTCTATGTTGTTGAGCAGAGAATATGCATCCCGTTTTGTGGTTCCACAAAACGGTTCTGGGCCGACCAGGGGTGTGTCTGCGCCCTTTCTAGCAAGTTCATCCGCTTCTTCGTTTCCGTTAATGTCGGAGTGCCCTGGTACCCATCTAAGTATAACTTTGTTGGAATAAGCCAGTGCATTTAGGTTTGATTTACAGTTCTGGACTAGTTTTGAGTTTGACTCGAGAGATTCTAGTGCCAGCAGAGCAGCCTGGCTGTCTGAGTTGATGTAGATATGCTGGTGTCTTAGGTTTCTATCCAGGTTGATCTCCGCACATTTGTTGATGGCGAAGACTTCTGCCTGGAAGATTGAGGCCTGTGTGCCCATGCTGACACTAGCTCTGAACTTAGGTCTCTCACCATAGATCCCACATCCTACATCATTGCCTTTCTTGGAACCATCCGTATACCAAATAAGGCTTCCCTCTTCGACGAACATTTGGTCGTTAGTCCATTTGTCTCTAGGAGGTATTTCTACTGTGTACAGTTTAGTAAAGTGACATTGAGTGTGCGTGTCATCTGTGGGCATGCTAAGGGTTCTATTTGCAAAAACCCAGGCCTTTAGTTTGGTTAATGCTTGAGAGCGCCATTTTGGCCTGTTTAGCGTGCAGATTCTGTAGACGCACTGCTTGGCCTCCTTTTGCACCTGCAAGTGGAGTGGTATAATATCCAGCAGTGCATCTAGGGCCGCTCCCGGTGTCGAGGAGAAGGCGCCTGTTGCTGTTAAACAAGCCGTGCGTTGCAGGCTGTTTAATGTGTCTATTGCCGTCTTTTGGTTGGTTTTGTTACACCAGACTGCGGAAGCGTAGGTTATAATTGGCCTCACTACAGCTGTGTATAACCACATAGCAATTTTGGGTCTTATGCCCCATCTTGCTCCTGCCATGCGACAGCATGACCACATGGCCATTTTTGCTTTTTGTGTGATGTTCCTCAGGTGAGGGTTCCAAGTTAACTTTTGGTCGAAGGTGACCCCCAGGTACTTGACCTCGTCTGAGAATGATATTATTTGTCCATTAAGTCTTGGTTCTGTGAGCTTTTCGAGCTTGCGTTTTCGTGTGAATGGTACTATCACGGTCTTGCTCGGATTAATGGACAAGTCATTTTCTCGACACCATTTGAATATGGTGTTTAGAGCTCCTTGCATTAGGTTGGATATCGTGTGGAGGCATGGGCCTTTGATGATGACTACAAGGTCGTCGGCATATCCTTGTGTGTCATAGTCTTGGCCTGACATAATTGCAAGAAGTTGGTCCACTGCTAGGGTCCTTAAGAGTGGGGATAGAACGCCTCCTTGTGGGCACCCTTTTGTGGTATAAAATTCATGCTCTACAGTATTGAGGGTTAGAGTGGCTACTCTATTCGAGAGCATGCTATGTACCCATCTGGTGGTGGTTTCGTCTACTCCCTTTGATTTCATACCATTGAGTATGGTCTCTGTGGGCGTATTGTCGAAAGCACCCTCGACATCAAGGAACGCACATAGAGCGGTTTGCTTATCCTCTAGGGTTTTCTGCACCTTGTCAACCAGGTCAAGTAGGGCAGTCTCCGTAGATTTTCCCTTTTGGTAAGCATGTTGGTTTACACTTAGTGGTCTTTCCACAAGGTAATTGGCTCTAATGTGCTGATCAATGATTCTTTCCATCGTTTTAAGTAAGAACGATGTTAGACTGATAGGTCTGAAGGATTTAGGCTGTGAGTAGTCCTTTTTCCCTGCCTTTGGTATAAAGCGTACCTTGACCCGAGTCCATTTATCTGGTATAATTCCCCACGCGAAGCTTGCTCGGAATATTCTGGCCAGATGCGGGAGGAGGAGGTCTTGTCCCTGCTGTAAAAGCGCCGGAAACACTCCATCTTCTCCCGCTGATTTAAATGGTTTGAATTTTCCTAATGCCCATTTAATTTTGTTTGGTCTAAAGATGTTAGTTGCCAAATTCCAGTCGGTATTGCGTACCCTATGGATTTGAGGGTTCCTTTGGGCGCAAAGTTGTGTATTACTGGTTGAGTACGAACCGGGGAAGTGGGTGCCTCTGAGCAAGTCCAGAGTTTCCTCTTCTGTGTTCGTAAATGAGCCATCTGGTCTTTTGAGAAGACCAAGATAGTTGGTTGGTGTCTTGGAGAGTATTTTGTGAATTCTCGCACCTTTATGAGTTTGGGCAATCTCTTCACAGAACCTTCTCCATGACCTTCTTTTTGCTTTCCTGATTTGTTTATTATATTCAGTCAACGCTTTACCATACCTTTCCCACCCATTCGGCGTGGTCGAGTGATTGAATATGCGACGTGTGGACCTGCGAAGGTTTTCTAGCTTTTTATTCCACCACGTCGTTGTGTTAGTAGTTTTTGCCTCTTTCAGCGGGCAGGCTTGTTCGTAGGCCCTACGTATGCCTTCTGATATTAAGTTAACTGCCATGTTGAGAGAGTCTTGTGTTTTTACATATTTTGGGACATCCTTTAGACGGTTTTCGAGGTCTGCCTTATAGGCTTCCCATGACGTTTCTTTTGGATTTCTGCGTGTAAGTGGTTCCCTACCTAGAGAGCCTTTAACACTGAACAAAATATGTCTGTGGTCCGACATTGAGTTTTCGCTACTGACCCGCCAGTCGGCTAGGCAGTTTGCCGCCTTTTCAGTCGCGAAGGTTATATCTAATACTTCTTGCCTAGCTCTAGTTACGAAGGTGGGCGTGTTGCCCTTATTCAACAAGTGCAGACAATTAGTAAAGATGAATTGGGATAGTAACTCACCCCTTTTGTTAATTCCAGTGCTCCCCCAGATGGTGTGGTGGGCGTTGGCGTCACATCCCACAATAAGTTCTGCCTTTTGTGCCTGAGCGTACTCTAGCACTTTAGTCAGTTCTTCTGTGGGATCTTGCTTCTCTCCGGGCAGGTAGGCGGAGCAGACTATTACCTTGAGTGCTCCTCTCCCTTTGAGATCGACGTAGGCAGCTACTTGATCTTCGCTGCATAGTTCTGTAACAGGCAAGAAGTTAATATTTTTGTTAAATACGATGCAGGCTCTCGGTTTGGTTCCTTTTTCGTAGATTAGTACCTTTCCTGCTCTGTTCAGTCCTGATGCCATGGACTTGGTGTTGATCCATGGTTCTTGTATGAGGGCGATGTCCAGGCCATTTTCGCCAAAAAGTTTTTCCATGACCGCTGTGGCCGCTATGGCGTGGTGGAGATTGGCCTGGAGGAACATCACCCCCCTGCCCCCGAATGCGTCTTTGTTATTTGCCACCGCGGTGGGCACTGGTGCGCCCTTGGTGGCCCCCTCTATCCCCTTTAACCCTTGGGCGGTTGTTGCCCCTGGATCCTCCCCGGTTGGCGAGAAACCGCTGCAAGCCCGATGGTCCTGGTTTGGGATTGGGTGTTTGGGAATCCGCCCGTTTTGGACCTGAAGGCACCTTTCGGGCGGGCTTTTGGGATAAGGTGGTAGGAGGGGTAGGGTTTGCATCCTGCGGTGGTGGGTCTTGGGAAGGTTGAGTTTCTGGCTGATGGGTCTTTGGTTGGCCCTTTAGCCGAAACTGGACCTCCCGGAAACCTAAGTTTGCCTTTAGGCCCTTTTTTTGTAGATTCTCCACCGACACGTCGTCTAGAGATAGGGTTACCATAACCCCACTCTTCTCGACTTTGGTGTGGAGAATCTTCCAATACTCTGTGTACAGCCCCTGGTTCTGTGCATAGAGTAGAGATAGCGACTGTCTTACCTTGGAGTCGTCTATCTCTGGGATAAACACCATCCCTATATTAGGCTTGGGAAGCTCATTTTCAGGAATGACCCCGAGGTTGGCTTCCGGCCATGGTTTTAGGGACGGTGTTATTTGTTCAAGCCAGGCTTTTGATCTTTGGTCACTACAGGTGATGAGTAACCAGCCTGGCTTGTATGCGTAACCCTTGAACTTTGGTCCCTCGTCCATCTCCAGAGTCGCAATCTTTTGCAAGATGGTGTTGCAGAGGGTCTCCAATTGCGCGACACTCATCGGCTTGGAGTCCTTGATTCCGACTCGGACTTGGCTGAGGACCTCGTTGTAGGGTTGTGAGGGTTGGGGTTGGGTTGGGGGGGTCACCGTCACCCTTGGGTTCTTGCAGATGTTACCCTGCGGTGACTTCTCCTCCGAGCGCTGCCGTTTGGCCGATTTTGGCTCGGGTCTGGAGTGTGTGGACCCGAACTTGTGCCCCATTTTTTTGAGTTCCGCGAAGCTCTTTGCGGACAGTTGTAGCGCCTCCTCATGCGCAACTCCCAGTCCTCTAAGAGCTTTGTAGCGGCCCTTCGCAGAGCCCGTCAATTTCTTGACGGACTTACGTGTTTGAGGGTTGGGAGCCTCCGTTGGGTTGTTTGGGCAATGAGTATCGCTCCTTTCAACCGTGTCGGCGCTCTCCACTCCCTCCATGGCTTGCTCCGATGTATGGGCAGAATCTTCCGCACCTACCATCAGGGGCATTAGTTCCTGGCATAGGTCTTCCAGGGTACCTTCAGTATTTTTGTTTTTTGCGTTCTCCATACAAATCCCACGAGAAGCTAGGGAAAAATGTTGTCAGTTTCCAGCAGAGCCCCGCTTGCCGGAACAAGGCAAAATACACCTCGAGGTTGCCCGGTATCGAGGGTCATCGTTAGCGACTGAGCTCCCCCTCAGCCACGCATCTCTCGGCACGATTGGTCCACCTTAGATTGGGGTTTTTTAATAGAGGTTGTCTCCTCTTGGAGTGGAGTAGGATTGTTGGTGTGTAAGGGAAGTCTGGGGTTTGCATTCCGGAGCCCAAATGTGCGGAAAAGTTATTCCGCACATTCAAGCTCCGGACTGCAAACCCCAGGAGAAGGAAGGTTGAGACGGGAATAAAGACAGGAAGTGATGTTTTGGATCATAGGATTAAAGACGGGATTTTAGGGTGAGGAAAGGAACACCTGGCGGGTGGGGATGCCACATCACTTGGCGTGGCCCACGTCAGGCGGTGCCCCCATACTTTGCTACTAGTGGTCCGGGGTATGTTGGTAAATATAGCGACGCCCGATCCGACCACTAGCATTGCCCAGGAGGGACGACCCACCCACCAATGAGACCCTGGGTGGGTTCGGCCCTGATCCGCGGCGGCAGATACAGGGACGACGGGGACGTGTATGGTGGACTTGAGGTGTCGGCCAATAGCCCAGCGTCGCATACCTGAGCGTACCTACTCCCTCCTCCCCCCCAACCTAACCTAACCTAAACTATCTATAGGATAACCTTGCGAAAATCCTGATAAGTTATAGTACATTGTGCAACATGGGGTGTAAGTTGAATATTGCAAACGAGAGTAAGTTAAATCGCGACGGCTTGCCGGAGCGATTTATAGACTCGAGTTTGCAATATTATTACGCCCCGAGTTACATACAATGTTTTTCATCACACTTGCGATACAAAAATTAAGTATAAAGACAAAAAACTGTTGGCACTAGGAACTTCATAACTCCCTAGGGAGAACGCTTTTTCTATAACCCCCGCTAAACCTGCGTGCAATTCCACATTTACTGAGCGAGTGTGATGAAAATGTTTTTAGAATTATGGGTAATGATAATCTAACAATCATTAAATTATGACTTTTAATAATTATGTGAAACAGAGAGATCCGCTTATCATTAGGCCACTAAGGGCCACTTACTTCCCACTAACCCGGGGTTACCCGGTCAAACCTGGAGTTGCCATGGTTACCAGTACAATTTGACACTGGGTTAATGGTTTAACCGGTTAACCCCGTGTAAGTGGAATGGTTCAAGAGGCCTCCAGACATGTTTACATAATGTTATATCTGCAGATGGAAACGCGAGCAGCAGCTGAGCGGCAACGGGCACCCCATGCAGTCCAACCTGAACTCCATCCAGGAGTGGTGCGAGATGCTGGCCGACCTCATCTGGACCACCCGCCAACAGGTACATTTTAAATAAAAAAACAATAGGACAGAATACCTATAACAATAGGACAGAATACCTATAACAATAGGACAGAATACCTATAACAATAGGACAAAAATAGAACAGCCTAAGATAGGCTTCGAACGCACCGCGATTAATTTCTTGCAGTTTCAGTCTAATTTCTTGCGGTTTAAGTAATTTTAATTTCTTGCGGTTTCAGTCTAATTTCTTGCGGTTTCAGTCTAATTTCTTGCGTTTTCAGTCTAATTTCTTGCGGTTTTCTAATTTCATGCGGTTTCTGTCTAATTTCTTGCGGTTTAATTCTAATTTCTTGCGGTTAGGGATGTACCGACTAGTCGCCGACTAGTCGGGAAAGCCGACTATCCGGCCACATTTGTAGTCGGCGACTAGTCGGCAAAAATGGCATATTAGTCGGCACTTTATTAGTGAAAGAAAACAAAAAAAAAAGAAATCAACAGTCAATATTTGCCATATGTTTTGTGTCTATTTTACCAAAATACCTATTCAGGGTGCAGACGAAAACTTTTGTTCATATAATTTGGCCGTTTGATCGTCATCGTATGTTGGTGGGCTGGTGTTTTCCTCTCGTGTTGTCGATCTCAACTGATTCTCGTGTAAATTCATGGCCATGTTCTAAAGTTAAATGATTTTATTATTATTCCGTTTTTGTTTTTTTTTAATGGTGGAGCCATGGGGAACTGTTAATGTTATTGCAAAATTTAGAGACTTATAAACATTTACGTTGCTCGTAAACTCGTAAAGACGCTGACCATAGGTGATAGGTTCTTAACTGGCGACTACGTACGGGAAATAGAGCCTTGGAAATACCTCCTACAAGTTTTACTGACGGTCTGCTCAGGATCGCAAAATAAAATAAATACAGAAATCGAACGAGGATTCTTGTGATAGGTCTTTGAACCTGTAGAGAACACCTTTTAGCTAAGCTAATAATATATGATGAATAGCGCAACCAAAGGAGCAAAACTATTGTTTTTCACCTGAAATTATACGAAACTAATGATCTGGCCGACTAGCCGACTAGTCGGCCGACTAATCGGCCATTCGAGAGCCGATTAGTCGGCTAGTCGGCTAAATCAATAGTCGGTACATCACTACTTGCGGTTTAATTCTAATTTCTTGCGGTTTAATTCTAATTTCTTGCGGTTTAATTCTAATTTCTTGCGGTTTCAGTCTAATTTCTTGCGGATTCAGTCAAATTTCTTGCGGTTTAATTCTAATTTCTTGCGGTTTCAATCTAATTTCTTGCGGTTTAAGTAATTTTAATTTCTTGCGGTTTCAGTCTAATTTCTTGCGGTTTTCTAATTTCTTGTGGCTTCTGTCTGCCAAGTGCGTGCGCTTATGAAGCATACCGTACAATTATATTCATTGACGCCTCCTCTGTATAACTATGTAGTCATGTTTATGACGAGCCATACGACACGATAGTTTAAAGCACGAAGTGTGGAAATTTTAAACTATCCTCTGGTATCCCTGTTTACAGCTAGCAACACCGCGTGCCTATGTCCGCCATTATGTTTTTTCGTGCGATACGATTACGACTAGTGTCTTAAAAAGTAATTAAAATATCTAGTGTAAGAACATAAAATGAACAGAAGAAAATTGAAGAAGTTGTTGGATATCCTCGATTACGATTCGGATGAAGGTATTTATTCCTAAATATCAAGAAAACTGATCGTTTTCTGTAAGCAGACCGGCAGAGACGCCATTGTTGTTGTTGGTGAATTACAATTGCGCATCATTGAAATAATACCTATGCAACGTTTTTTCGTTGTTAAATATGGGATTTATTCTTATTATAAGCATGGCTATATACATTAAACACATGTATCGAGGTATGCTTGCGGTATCACGAGCGGATGCACGAGCAAAACTTATGTTTGCACACATTGATGCCTACTTGATTTGCCTCTATAACGATACATTAAATAACTGATTGTACTCTATTTTGGATAATTCTTTGTTTATACACAACAGCAGAAAATATTCTCGCGGTGCCACGGGCGGGTACACGAGATGTATTTGTACTACATGCTGTTTGTTGTCACAATACAAAGCAAAAATGTAATCTTGCGGTACTACTGTGCGAGTACACGAGATACATGGCTTTGGTAACTTCCTTTTATAATTATTACAAAAGGCGTACTCTCGCGGTACTACCGAGCGAGTACACGAGATGGTATTTAGGAAGTTTATCCCGGTCCAATGGAGTGTGTTCAATAAATAGTTCAGTAATTATAAATACTATTTTTGTACATAGAGTTGTATGTCCACAGCCCCTCGAACAGATCGAAAAAATCGAATAATAAGTTCGAGTGATGAGGATGAAGAACCACCTAAGAAGAAACGGAAGCGTATTTTGCCTATTGAAGAATCTGATGATGAACAAGCTGATGAAAATAAAGAGAACATCTTGCAATTAATTGGAGAGCCAGATATAAAAAAGAATGTAATTTCCATTAACCCAAAATTAGCGGAACTGTGGCAAAATATAATACAGAAAGGATTGGATAAAGAAGGCAAAAAGAAATTGGAAGAAAAAATTCCCTCAATAGAGAACTGCTTCGTTCAAGCCCCGACATTAAATGAGGAAATTGAAATAACACTAAACAAAAATGCTAAAACCAGAGATCAAAAACTGTGCGAAAAACAGAACCAAATTGGGTTAGTTATTGCTAACTTAAATAAAATGTTAAAAGAGCTAATTAATAAAAATGATAAAGAACATGTGGAAATGCTAGGTGACTCTATAAGACTATTAGCTGACCTCCACTACCTAGAAACCGAAACCAGAAAGGCAGTTATTCTACCGGGCTTAAACAAGGCACTCAAGGAAACATTAGAAAAAACGCAAACCACTACTTTCCTCTTCGGAAATGATTTACATAAAATCATTAAGAAAAGTAAAGAAATGGAAAAGTCTGTCAAGGATATTCAACAGAATAAAGGTTTAAACTTTTGGAGCCCGTCCTCCACCAACAATCAAATGCAGGGCGGGCCAAGAAAAAATTACCTAAGCAAAATAAGAATGTATCAAAGAAATTACTACCGGAACACAGCAGCAGCAGCAGCAGCAGCAGTTGGTCAACCCCGGAGAACCCAACGACAGTGGTCACCTCGTCGTCCAGTTCGAGGCAGACGTCACCACCTTCATCGCCGAGACCACAAGAAATAGCCGAGGTATGTGTGGCTGGACGGCTAACATATTTCTTTGACAAGTGGTCCAAATTTATTAAAAACAAAACAGTCCTCGAATGGGTTCGTAAAGGTTACGAAATACCTTTAATATCAACACCTAACCAGAAACATATACCAAAAAATGAAAAGTTCACTTCTACAGAGAAACAAATAATTCATGACTCATTAAATAAATTATTGAAAATAGGGGCAGTAAAGTACTGTAAACCTGTAAATAATCAATATTTATCAAAAATATTTTTTGTCCCAAAGCCAGATGGAACAGCTCGATTTATCTTAAATCTAAAATCCTTTAATAAACATGTACTTACACAACACTTCAAAATGGAAGATATTAGAACTGCCATTAAATTAATCAACAGGGAGTCTTACCTTGCCTCCCTGGATCTTCAGGATGCTTACTTCTGTTTAAGAATTCACACAAATTCCAAAAAATATTTAAGATTTCTTTTTGACAACAATATGTACGAATTTCAGGTACTTCCATTTGGTCTCTCCTCTGCTCCTTATGTCTTCACCAAGTTGATAAAACCTATAACAACTTACCTCAGGGAACAAGGTCTACTTTCAGTCAATTATTTGGATGACTTTTTATTTATTGGGAACTCACAGATTGAATGCTCTCATAATATTTTAACCAGCCAAAACTTAATAGAATCATTGGGTTTTATAATAAATAAAGAAAAAAGTAACATACATCCCTCAAAGCAATGTAAATTTTTAGGTTTTGTTTTAGATTGTTCTAAGTATTGCGTATCATTACCAAACGAAAAACGCACCAACATATATAATAAAATAAAATCATTCATCCGTCTCAAACATACTACTATAAGATCTTTTGCATCGCTAATTGGTATTTTAATATCGATTTGCCCTGCTGTTCCATATGGCCTAATGTATACAAAACGATTGGAACGCCATAAATTTCTTAATCTTACAAAGAATGACAATAATTTTGAGGCTAAAATGGTACTTACTTATGAAGTAAAAGAGGATTTAAAATGGTGGAAAAAACATGTCTGTTTGGCTAGTAATCCTATTAGAGAAGGTATTCACAAAATTGAGATATTCACAGACTCTTCTCGAACTGGTTGGGGTATTGTATGTGGTTCTAAAAGGTTACACGGTTTTTGGAATAGAGAGGATAGGAAATCACACATAAATTATTTAGAATTAAAAGCTATATATTTTGGCCTACAGTGCTTTGCTAAAGATCTAAGAAATTGTGAAATTTTATTGCGTTGTGACAACACAACTGCAATATCATACATTAATCGATATGGAGGGATTCAGCACAAACATTTAAATGATCTTACCCGTCAAATATGGAAATTTTGTGAATTAAGAAAATTATATATATTCGCTTCTTATATAGCTTCTAAAGATAATTACATAGCAGATAGAGAGTCGAGAAATACTAACGAACAAACTGAATGGCAGCTATGCAATGACGCATTTAACAAAATCAAATTAAAATTTGGATGCCCAGCAATTGATTTATTTGCATCAAGAGAAAATGCTAAATGTAAAAGGTTTATTTCTTGGCATATCGAACCTAATTGCTGGGCAGTAGACGCTTTTACAGTTTCATGGACAAATTTAAAATTTTATGCTTTCCCACCATTTTCTCTCATTTTAAAATGTTTAAAAAAGATTGAAATCGATAAAGCAGAAGGAATAGTGGTAGTTCCCTTGTGGCCGTCTCAAGCTTGGTTTCCTATATTTATGTCTTTAAAAAAGTCACCCATATTGAAATTTTACCCAAATAGGTCATTGTTATCATCTCCTTTCAGGGACCACCATCCACTACACCAGAACCTTACACTGATTGCCGCAGTATTATCAGCAAAGTCTACTTAAGAAAAGGATTAACCTGTGAAAGTATCAATATAATTTTAAATTCATTATCAGATAATACAATAAACCAATATAATTCATGTTTAAAACAATGGTGGGAATATTGTAGTATTCAAGCAATTGACCCTTTTATAATGTCAGTTCCAAATATTCTTAGTTTTCTGACCCAAAAATTTAACAATGGTTCTGCCTATGGAACTCTTAACTCTATTAGATCAGCTTTGTCACTGCTTATGGATAGTGATTTAGGTACACATAAAGATATTAAAAGATTTTTTACCGGCATTTATAAAATGAGACCAAACAATCCAAAGTATAATGAAACCTGGAACCCAGTTTTAGTTTTAAATTATGTGTCAAACTTATATCCTAATACAAACCTCACGTTACATAATTTGTCTAAGAAGTTAATAATTCTATTAACTCTAGTTACTGCTCATAGACTACAAACTATGTCGCTCATAAAGTTAAGTAATATAAATATCGCAGATGAAAATATAAAAATTAAAATTACCGACAAAATTAAAACTTCAGGAAGGAATAAGCTGCAGCCATTGCTTATAATTCCATATTATAAAGAGAATTTGAGCATTTGTCCAGCTACAGCTTTAAAAGACTATATTGATGTCACGAAATCATTAAGAAAATCTGATCAATTATTTCTGACAGTTAGGAAACCCCACACACCAGCTTCAACTCAAACGTTGGCAAGGTGGGTTAAAGATATTTTATCTGAAGCCGGTATAGATATATCTATATTTAGTGCTCATAGCACAAGACATGCGTCGACCAGCCACGCATATAGGAATGGGGTGAATATCGAATATATTTTAAAAACAGCTGGGTGGACAGAATCATCTAGGTGTTTTGCTGATTTTTATAATAGACCTTTAATAGATGAAAATGTTTATTCAACCAGCATTTTAAGCAGTTTGTAATTGATTATTTAACTCACTTTTTAGAAATGCATATGATCATATGTGACCGTTATCAATAAATAATTAAAATAAAGCAACCATGTCTTTAAACATCTACATAGTTATACAGAGGAGGCGTCAATGAATATAATTGATTGATCAAAGGAACTTACCTGTAAGTGACCTTCGATCAAAATTATATGAAGTTGACGCCTCCTCTGTCCAGACCCTACCCCTTTTTTAGTTGCTCTTTATCCCTCCCAAAATGCTTGCCTAATTTTAATTATTTCAGTACCTACTTTGAACTATAATGGCGGACATAGGCACGCGGTGTTGCTAGCTGTAAACAGGGATACCAGAGGATAGTTTAAAATTTCCACACTTCGTGCTTTAAACTATCGTGTCGTATGGCTCGTCATAAACATGACTACATAGTTATACAGAGGAGGCGTCAACTTCATATAATTTTGATCGAAGGTCACTTACAGGTAAGTTCCTTTGATCAATCAATCATAGATGGTAGGATCCTATAGATGTGCTAAACGGCCGGGTGCCTCCGCGAGGGACAAAACATACGCAATGCGACACTATGATTGGTCGAATTTATTTAAATATAAGATAAAATAAGAATGAAATATGGGTTTAAATTAATAAATAAAATTTATTGACTTCCAAACACAGAATATAACGTGCTGCCTAGCCATGACACACAGAGTAATAGAGCGAGAAGCTAAAATACCTGTCTCACATAAAACATTGTACATCCTTATATTACATTGTTTACAACACGGTGGGGTAACAATAATAGCACTTTCGCTGAAAGATACATAAGACTATCCCGTTCGGTCATTTCCCCCACCCCTCATGCCTGAACCAGTTCTATCCTCCTAAGGCCCAGCCATGCAAATGAAAAATCCAGAATTTGCCAATGAAATTTAAACCTTTAATGCAGGGAATAGAGTTGATTTTGGTTTTGTTTGAAAATTGAACGAATCAAAACAAATGCGACTCTGTTCCAATTGAATATGATTTAAATTTCATCGAACTGAATAAGTACTATAGGTAGGACCTTGGGCCTTGGGAGGCTATACTAGATTCATGTGTATAGTAGTACACTATTACTTATTGTATGGTGTGACGCAGGTGAACAACGCGACGCGCATCAACAGCAAGACCATCATACAGCTACGTCAACCACACCTCGAAGAGATGCTTGAGGATATGGGCAAACAGGTAAGCATGTTACCAAAGATATACAGGATGGCTAAAAATAAGAGCACACCTGGGCCGTCCAGCAGGAAGTCCTATCGGACGCCCCAAATATCGCTGGCAGGCGTGGCTCACTCCACGATTTCGTCGCTTTGCTACAGGTAGCTAAAAGTACATCCGTCCCACACCAATTTTGGTGGCTAGCCATAAGCCGCGCGTGGCGCTGTCGCCACCTAGCGGCCATATCAGATCGTAACAGAGGCGTCTTGTTAGAGAATGAGTTTTCTGTACATAGTACTATTATTTATTCTGTGACATAACGTTATTACTTATTAACATAAGGATATTATTTTACCAAAATCAAATATTTAATTATACCGGGTGTGGCCTGTAATATGAGCATAAAATTAAAATGTAGGCTGTACTCCTCACACTGATCAACATTTGTTTAGCTACTTTTAAAAATAATGTGTGGTTTGATTTTAAATACACTTTAAAGTTTATTCTAAGACGCAATGTATTGCGAATTTTGTTATGTTTAAGGCGTGACAAGCAACGTCAATCACAATGATATGGCGTGGCGATGGCTTCCATTGAAGATAATTTTAGAGTTGTTGAACAAAAGTGACACCGTTTGAGAAGTATAATCTATGTTTTAATTATTTGCTCGTGTTACAGGCCACACCCGGTATATGTCACCATAAAATTGTAAACACTCGTCAGTCAGTTAACTAGCGATATTATATATTGCTAGCTAAATTATAAACTGACGGTAGGGAGATTACAATCTAACCTAACTTACGTTAGATTGTAAACTGACGGGTTCACAATCTTACGGTGTCATATACATTTTAAAAGAAATTGAGTACAATGATATCAAAACTTATAATTTTTTAAGTAAAGACATAGAGAAATATAGTAAGACATGAGTGCTCTGCTCACTCCATACATTTGGTACCAAAATTATTAGTATTTTCATAGTCGCCATCTAGCATCGAGTAGCGGAATTATCACCGCTACTCGATACTAGATGTCTCACGAGTGGCGACCCACGAAAATTGTATTGAACAACAATTTACAACTAATATTAGAAGCAGAAGGAGTTGAAAATAGAGTTCCGGTTAATCCGTTTATAATATTAGCTGAAAATTGATGACCATTAGACTTTTCGGTCGCCGCTACATCTATTGTCAAGTAGCAGTACTGATAATTCCGCTACTCGATGCTAGATGTCGACTATGAAAATACTAATATTTTTGGTACCAAAACTGACGTATGGAGTGAGCGCTCTTGTCTTACTATATTTCTCTATGGTAATGACATAAAACAGTGCAATCACTTGATGGTTCATTGACAGGTCACCAGCCTTCTGTCCACTCTCGTGACTTCGACCTTCGTGATCGAGAAACAGCCGCCGCAAGTTATGAAGACCAACACACGGTAAATATCGGTTTTCCTAGGATAGCGGTGCCGTCATATAGCGGCCGTCTCCATACTAAATACTACGGTTAAATATGGACGTCGTAATATTTGTATGGAGACGGCCGCTATATGACGGCACCGCGATCCTAGGAAACTAGAGCATAAGCGCTCTCATAGGCCCCGTGCATGAACTACAGGGGGCAGCATAGAAGTCGTCAGATTTTTGGCGCGAGGCGTAAATGCGTCGTTTATGCTTCCGATGTAGCCCACAAGATGGCAGAACCTACTATGCACAAGGAAACGTACCGACGAGAACGGTAGATGGTAGCACTTGCTTTGGCAATGTACATGTGCACATATGTTTCCGATTCAGGCCACAAGATGGCAGACCCTCCAACGCGCACGGTCCCTATATGGGATATTGAATATTATTTCAGGATTAAACTTGCGTTATATTAGCTGTTCCCGCGACATGGAGTAAAAAATAATTCCATATGAAAGATTGTCCGTTATAATATTAAATATACGATTTTTCAAGTCTGATTTTTTTAAATGGTTTTCAGTTTCACGGCTACTGTCCGGCTGCTTGTCGGAGGTCAACTCAACGTGCACATGACCCCTCCCAGAGTCACCGTGAGTACATTTACGCCCTTTCATTGTTCAAGTAGCTGTACTGATAATTCCGCTACTCGATGCTAGATGTCGTCTGCAAAAATAATAGTCTTATTGGTACCAAAACTGATGTATGGAAGGCACTTGTCCCACTAAGAGCGAGTAAGCGATTAACTATCGGCGATTTTCTCGCCCAAGAAACGAACAAAAGATTAGGATCCTGTGTTAGTAAAAGAGACATATATTAATAGTTCATCGCTGGCTGTTGACACTGCCGGCGAGAACACTCGCTCTTCTGGTTTGTCGCCGCGATAAGATAAAACTAGCTCAGCGGTACTCGCTCGGCGATGCTCGCTTCGTAGTTAGAACTCGAGCTGCGAGACCAATCAGTCTGCGTGTTCGGCTACGCTGCACCGCCCGAGCGAGTGACGCGAGTAATAGCCCGTCGCACTCGAACACTCGCCTATAGCCGCCCGACAAAACTATTGGAGCTAACATTCGCTTCTCGCCGCTCGCCCACTCGTTTCTAATTTATCGTTCTACTCGCTTATCGCTCATCGTCGGCGGTGGGACAAGTGCCGAATGGAGTGACTGTTCTTACTATATTTCTCTATGGCTCAAGCTCTGGTTTCCTCGGAAAGCGGTGAATGACGTCACTAGAACGTTGCCTATCGAAATGGCGCGGTTTCCTCATAGACCTAGGATTCGCTTGCGCTTGACAGACAGCTGAAGTGTGCGAAAGGGAAGCCATCACGTATATGAACATCCCATGAGTGCGAAAGAGTCAGACTACCAATGAGAAAACGTAACCACTTTTGAGTTTGACGACGGCCGCGGACGGCCAAGAGCGTATCACGGTAATTTTCAAATTGAAAAATATACACGGATTAGGACGAAAAGTATTAAATAAAGTAATTCAGTGAAGATGGTGTCTTGTAGTGTGCCGGATTGCAGTGTCACAGGGCCAAATAATCCAAGCAATTACTCATTTCAGAGGATTTATGATATTATGATATTCCGAACGAAATTTTCATAACGATATTGTGGCAAATTAACAGCGTAAAAAGTGTAAGAAGCCGGTTTATACAGTTCATTATAAGTTTTTCTTCCGTTCCGTGCTAATATTTTATCATATTAGTCAATAATTTAGGATATTTTGTGTAAAAACATAAACTGTTCGTTTACGCTAGGGCTTGACAAAACGTTCATATGACAGTATCGATAACTTGTCGGTATATTAACAGCTATGTAATTATTTCTTCACAAGACATCATTAAGATATTAGTTTTTATAACCGACTTCAAATAATAACGATTGTTATACCTTTTTGAAGGTGTTCATGTTTAGCGTGTCATGATAACTTCACTTTGCAACACAGTAAGAGTTACATTAAGATAAGTCTGTAACGATTTTGATGGCAAACGCAGTGCAATTGTTATTTATACGTCAAATTGTCGTAGAATTTTAATGTTTAAAATAACACATTTGAAAAAGTAGTCGATAAAGCAATCAAACATCGACAGATTAGTAATATGTTGTAACATGACATCACTATTTTTGATCTCACATGGACAATTTACGCACACACTTGCATTTCATTTTTGGTCACACTTTTGAAGATTGAGAGTTGTTCTTTGTCATATAATTCTTTGGGTTTCCTAGAGGGCGGTGATTGACACCGTAACGTCAAAAAGCGGTGCCGCCATTTGCATGACGGCCATCTTAACGGTGTCGATAGTTTCGTGAACGTTTTATTTGATATCGGCGAAGCCATTTCTACTAAAATCTCAAATGCACCTTCTGTACCGCGAGATTTAAATAAATGATCTTCCGCACTACGATTATTTTCCTTTTCTGATGATAGTTCATCCTCCAAGTAAATTATTAAAGCTACATCAAGGTTTTTCCTCTCCTGGATAAGTTTCGTTTGACGTTAATGGCTGACGGTGTGTTATGACGCCGTGGAACTTTCCACATGTCGTCACGGTAAAGACGGCCGTCACAATCATAATCATACATCGGGGTTTTCGGTGCGGGAATGTTTTACACTAACCAAATAACAGGTAAAAAATGAAACTGAAAAAATCGATGTTAATTTAACATTTCTAAGCACATTTGGACCTTACTACCTACGTTTGATTCATAGTTTGGTAATTATTTTACAATAAACAAAGTTATGAATACAGGAAATCATTCCCGCACCGAAAACCCCGATTATGATTCATAATAGAGATGCAACGGATAGTGGTTTGGCCGGATACCGGATACCGGTTATCCGGCCTGGACACTGGCCGAATATCCGGTATCCGGCCGCCGGATATTCGGCCGGCGGAACTATACCTACATTTCGGTTTTTCAGGTGCGCATTCTGCAGGTTTGACCTGTTTCCTAGTAAACGTTCGAACGGACTCATTTCTAGGTTCGAATGAGAAACCGGTATCCGGCCGGATAGTAAAATAATGGCCGGATTGGCCGGATATCGGATAGTAACCGGATATCCGGTGCATCTCTAATTCATCACCTAAAATAAATAGTTCTAATGTCTTGTGTACATATACCAGGTCGTGATAATCTCGGAGCAACAAGCTCAGCTGCTGCTGAAGAGCGAATCCCCAGCCGGTCGAGGCAAGCAGCCTGTGGAGTGCGGGGAGATCCTCAACAACAGCGGCTGCATGGAGTACCAGCCCACCAGCCGTCAGCTCAGTGTCAGCTTCCGGTGAGTGACAGACAGACATACAGCCCGTGGAGTGCGGGGAGATCCTCAACAACCCGTGTGACAACCCGCTGTGTCGCAGAGAAAAGTCAAAGCGACATATTTTTGTCGGTTGACAGTTCCACTCGGGATATTCTTGAGAATCTCGGAGCAGTCCAGCTTTTTTTATTTACACGCCTTTAAAAGGCTGTATTACAATTTTGCATAATTTTAACTATCCTCTTGGGGTTCAATGTCCTAATACTAGTACAAATTACCTCCAATGAAATTTAAATCTTAATGAAATGGAATAGAGTTTCTTTTATTTCGTTTCGTTCGATTTTAAAACAAAACAAATTCAACTCTATTTTCTAATACCGTTGATTCAAATTCGATTGCCAATTTTCCTTGTATGGTGGGCCGCTAGAGGCTATTTCAATAATGTGTATTTAAACTCAATATTTTAATTATTGTCAACAGAAACATGCAGCTGCGCAAAATCAAGCGAGCGGAAAAGAAAGGGACAGAGAGCGTCATGGACGAAAAGCTGACCCTCCTGTTCCAGTCAGAGTTCAACGTCGGCGGTGGCGAGCTCGTGTTCCAGGTACGAACAGCACATACTGCCCATCGGTGGACCTTATGCCTTTTGTAATAAGGTTCACGAACAGTTAATGAGTTAACAGTGTGATGAAGAAAGGGACAGAGAGCGTCAAGAACGAAAAGCTGACCCTCCTGTTCCAGTCAGAGTTCAACGTCGGCGGCGGCGAGCTCGTGTTCCAGGTACGAACAGCACATACTGCCCATCGGTGGACCTTATGCCTTTTGTAATAAGGTTCACGAACAGTTAATGAGTTAACAGTGTGATGAAGAAAGGGACAGAGAGCGTCATGGACGAAAAGCTGACCCTCCTGTTCCAGTCAGAGTTCAACGTCGGCGGTGGCGAGCTCGTGTTCCAGGTACGAACAGCACATACTGCCCATCGGTGGACCTTATGCCTTTTGTAATAAGGTTCACGGACAGTTAATGAGTGAACAGTGTGGGCGTATGAAGAAAGGGACAGAGAGCGTCATGGACGAAAAGCTGACCCTCCTGTTCCAGTCAGAGTTCAACGTCGGCGGTGGCGAGCTCGTGTTCCAGGTACGAACAGCATATACTGCCCATCGGTGGACCTTATGCCTTTTGTAATAAGGTTCACGAACAGTTAATGAGTTAACAGTGTGATGAAGAAAGGGACAGAGAGCGTCATGGACGAAAAGCTGACCCTCCTGTTCCAGTCAGAGTTCAACGTCGGCGGTGGCGAGCTCGTGTTCCAGGTACGAACAGCACATACTGCCCATCGGTGGACCTTATGCCTTTTGTAATAAGGTTCACGGACAGTTAATGAGTGAACAGTGTGGGCGTATGAAGAAA
Organism: Cydia fagiglandana; assembly: GCF_963556715.1. Lineage (NCBI taxonomy): Eukaryota > Metazoa > Arthropoda > Insecta > Lepidoptera > Tortricidae > Cydia > Cydia fagiglandana. The sequence goes on from NC_085957.1 coordinate 6,038,622, forward strand.
GGGACAGAGAGCGTCATGGACGAAAAGCTGACCCTCCTGTTCCAGTCAGAGTTCAACGTCGGCGGTGGCGAGCTCGTGTTCCAGGTACGAACAGCACATACTGTCCATCGGTGGACTTTATGCCTTTTGTAATAAGGTTCACATACTGTCAGTTAACAGTGTGGGCGATAGTATGACCAGACACCATTGACATACATATCCTCTGTATCTTTAGGTATGTAAATAAAAGTAAACAACTAGTTTGTACATTTTCGGGTAGTTATAACATTTATTGGTTAACCAACCAAATACAAAACCGCCTAAATCAGTCACTGAACAACCTGACTTTAACCTACATTATTAGATCATGTAATGTTTTCATCTACCCTCAACTGGCTTAAGGAGCCATTTGAGGGTAGATTTTGTTGACATTTATTTAAATACCTAAAGATACAGACTATAGTATAAATTATCTGAGATGATTTTTTCGCCGCAAACTCTAAGCTCTTAAACAAAAGGTATTGTTACTTTTGTGCACCGCGGTGGTTACCTAAAGTCTCGTTATTATTATTGCAGGTGTGGACGCTATCCCTGCCGGTGGTCGTGATCGTGCACGGTAACCAGGAGCCCCACGGCTGGGCCACGGTCACGTGGGACAACGCCTTCAGCCCCGCCGGCCGAGTGCCCTTCGCCGTGCCAGACAAGGTTTGTTTTTCAATTTCAATAGTCCATAGAAATGTTAAAAACTTATTTTCTACTTCAAACTTACTTAAATTTTTTACATATAGACTTGGAGGATATAACCAACGGAGACGCCATGTCTAAAATTTTCGGTACAAAATAGTCTGCCGTTTTTTGCGGGGGAGGGGCACATCAAATGTATTGGTACGTCATGTCAGATAAACGTCAGTCCATACATATGGTTGACATGAGGTTGACCATTGGCCGCCTATTTTCGACAGAGGGGAACGCCTGTTAATGGCGGCTCCATTGTTAATTACTCCGAGCATATACACGATGGAACATCAGGGCGAATTTTACTTGTATTGTGTTCGAGATTCCTTGTAATTCAAAAGTTAACATACTTATTTGTATTATTTGCCCTAGGTGACGTGGGGTCAGCTAGCCGAAACTCTCCGAGTCAAGTTCTACTCCGCGACGGGAGGCGATCTCTCCGAAGATAACTTACGATTCCTCGCGGAAAAGATATTCAGGTAACGCTATATATGTTATGCATACTTGTTGTCCATCGTATTTTCTCGGAAACGTTCGCATTTGTCATGCTACTTCAGTTAACCACAGTACTTTTTGTACCGAGTCCGCGACGAATGGCGCCGTATTAGGGGCTGTCCATAAATTACCCTCCCCCCCTAAAATCATCCAAAAATCATGCTTCGAATGACCCCGTTTCCTCCTACGTCATGCCACCATCATCCAATGTCCAGAACCCCCTCCCCCCTAATTTGAAATGACGTAATTTATGAATAGCCCCTTAGCAAGATCATCACTCATCGAGGTTCACAATGATGACCACGACCACTCAGGCAAGAGTGTACCGACTAAGAATAAGAACCCAAAGGTCTGTCCGTCTGTCACCAGGCTGTATCTCGTGAACCGTGATAGCTAGACAGTTGAAATTTTCACAGATGATGTATTTCTCTCGAATAAAATAACCTCTAGCCGCCCATACGTCAAACCTTGCCAAGCAAAATGAATTTTTATTTTGTCAACACAAAATTCAAATTAGAATAGAACAGGAGACCTTTTTATAGGTCTCTGGGCGGCTAGAGGTTAAATATTTAAGTGGGGCTCCCATACAACAAACGTGATTTGTAGCCAATGGTACGGAACCCTTCGTGCGCGAGTCCGACTAGCACTTGTGGTTTTTAAATAAGTGTTTCAAATCAGTTTTTACAACCACTAAGAAATTTTTATCCCTCGGAATGTAAAATGCTTATACATAAACATGCTAATTCCAATAAGACCAATAAGTTGTCCGGTTTGGTGAAGAAACCGGACTAATCCCAATAAGGCCTAGTTTAGCCTCTGGGTTGGAAGGTCAGATGGCAGTCGCTTTCGTAAAAACTAGTGCCAACACCAATTCTCGGGATTAGTTGCCAAGCTGACCCCAGGCTACCATGAGCCGTGGCAAAATACCGGGACAACGCGAGGAAGATGATGATGATGATGACTTAAATATGGTAATTCCTTAGCAGATCGAACGTGCCCCACAACCAAATAGAGCTGAACAACCTGACCGTATCCTGGAGCCAGTTCTGCAAGGACGCCCTCCCTGAGCGCAGCTTCACCTTCTGGGAGTGGTTCTACATGGTGGTCAAGGTCACCAGGGACTATCTGCGGACCCTGTGGGTCGACCGGTGAGTGTTGTGGAGCCAGTTCTGCAAGGACGCCCTCCCTGAGCGCAGCTTCATCTTCTGGGAGTGATTTTACATGGTGGTCAAGGTCACCAGGGACTATCTGCGGACCCTGTGAGTCGACCGGTGAGTGTCGTGGAGCCAGTTCTGCAAGGACGCCGTGAGCGTAGCTTCACCTTCTGGGAGTGATTCTACATGGTGGTCAAGGTCACCAGGGACTATCTGCGGACCCTGTGTTTCGACCGGTGAGTGTCATGGAGCCAGACCTGCAAGGACGCCCTCCCTGAGCGCAGCTTCACCTTCTGGGAGTGGTACTACATGGTGGTCAAGGTCACCAGGGACTATCTGCGGATACTGTGGGTCGACCGGTGAGTGTCGTGGAGGCAGTTCTGCAAGGACGCCCTCCCTGAGCGCAGCTTCAACTTCTGGGAGTGGTTCTACATGGTGGTCAAGGTCACCAGGGACTATCAGCGGACCCTGTGGGTCGACCGGTGAGTGTCGTGGAGCCAGTTCTGCAAGGACGCCCTCCCTGAGCGCAGCTTCACCTTCTGGGAGTGGTTCTACATGGTGGTCAAGGTCACCAGGGACTATCAGCGGACCTTGTGGGTCGACCGGTGAGTTATTCAGATTATGAAGTATCCTTTTACGCGCGCTCCGTATGTAAATAAGAAAAAAAAAACTACTTATTGGCGTAAAAGAACAATATAAAACGAAAGAATGAAAATTCATTTATTTACGTCAAACCAAACTTAGTGTAAGTTTTCAATTAAGGTTAGAACATAGCATAGCAGAAAAATATATGAAATTTGAATTTATAATTTAGTTTACCAATGCTATCTTATCTTATTGTTTTCGGGGGCCCTTGCGGATACACTTCGACCCATAGGGATCTTTAGTGCATTTACCCCCTAGAAAAGATCCGTCAACTACTCAAGAGCTTTTCCCACCTTAATAATATTTTGTATTGAGATCACTCTGACCCACGCTTAATATTAAATATTTTAATATTTATATTGTGATTTGTTTAACAGATTGATAATGGGTTTCATACAGAAGAAACAAGCGGAAGACATGCTCTCTAAATGCGCTCCGGGCACATTCTTACTCCGCTTCAGCGATTCCGAACTTGGGGGGATCACTATCGCTTGGGCTGGAGGTTAGTACTTAGATATTCAAAATTTCTTCATTATTCAAGGACGCATAAGAATACAGTATGTATCAGAAGGAAAGGCGAAGAAAGTGACTCATTAATGTTTAGGTCACACTGAGCAACTTTTTCTATGGGACCAACCCCGAAAACGCGGAAAAAATTGACTCTCCCATAGGAAATTTCAACATCAGACCAGCAAAATGTATGAAACATCCAATTTTTTTTTCGCTTCAGCTATTACGGACCTCTTGCTTGGCCCGGAGTCAGACATTCCATACGTTTTCTACCTATCTCGTTAGGTCGGGCGTAGATGGTTTAAAGCATTATTTGGCTACAATACTTGTAAATTATGGTATTCATGGTAGATTATATCAAAGTTTTACTTACCATTTTGGGGTCGTCCAGAAATCATGTGAACATATTTGGCCTATTTTTGACCCCCCCTCCCCCTTGGTGATATTTGGTGATTTTAAATTACACGTGATATCTTCTTTGACCCCCCTCCCTCATCGTGATCATTCTTGGTATTTTTCTTACCCCCACCCCCCCTAAACGATCACATGATTTCTGGACGACCCCTTTGTACTTGGCACTCTCTTTTCGCACCTTACTAATCTAATCCTTACTTTCACAGATGGTCGCGAAGTATTCAGCCTCCAACCATTCACGTCACGCGATCTGACACAACGACCTCTAGCCGACCGGCTGTCTGATCTGACGCAGCTGCAGTACTTGTACCCTAATGTGGCTAAAGATGATGTGTTCTCCAAATATTACACGAAACACGGTAAGTTAGATACCTCTGATCTGACGACCTCTGACCGGCTCTCTGATATGACGCAGCTGCAGTACTTATACCCTAATGAGGCTAAAGATGATGTGTTCTCCAAATATTACACGAAACACGGTAAGTTAGATACCTCTGATCTGACGATCTCTGGCCGGCTCTCTGATATGACGCAGCTGCAGTACTTATACCCTAATGTGGCTAAAGATGATGTGTTCTCCAAATATTACACGAAACACGGTAAGTTAGATAACTGATCTGACGACCTCTAGCCGGCTCTCTGATCTGACGCAGCTGCAGTGCTTATACCCTAATGTGGCTAAAGATTATGTGTTCTCCAAATATTACACGAAACACGGTAAGTTAGATAACTGATCTGACGACCTCTGGCCGGCTCTCTAATATGACGCAGCTGCAGTACTTATACCCTAATGTGGCTAAAGATGATGTGTTCTCCAAATATTACACGAAACACGGTAAGTTAGATACCTCTGATCTGACGACCTCTGACCGGCTCTCTGATATGACGCAGCTGCAGTACTTATACCCTAATGTGGCTAGAGATGATGTGTTCTCCAAATATTACACGAAACACGGTAAGTTAGATAACTCATCTGACGATATCTGGCCGGCTCTCTGATTTGACGCAGCTGCAGTACTTGTACCCTAATGTGGCTAAAGATGATGTGTTCTCCAAATATTACACGAAACACGGCAAGTCAGACAGCTTATTTTCTGATCTGACGTGACGGCGTAAGTTTCACGTAACACTTATGCTCTTTTATAACTAAACTTCGCGAAACTTGTGCCCGTATTCACTAGAGCCACAAAATTTGATTTATATATTAAGATTGTCACGTGATTTTGAATAATATTTGATATTATTTGACCAGAAAACGAGATGCTGAAGAATGGCTACGTGAAACCAGTGCTGGTGACCACCCTGCCCCCGTACATGTCGCCGTCGCCGTACGCGCACTCCCCGGACAGCCAGCGCAACACCCCCAGCGTTCAGAGCAGGTCAGTTACCGACATAATGCTTAGTTAACACTGACACTGGGTTAGTTAGGGTTAACACTGACCGTCAGTGTTAACCCTAACTAACCACAAATAAGTAAGCATAGAGTGCTGACTCCATATTCATATTATTTTCTTATTTGTATTTATCATACATTGTCAGTGTTATAATTAGGTACAGTCAACGGTAAAAATACGGGTGTAGACAACTTACTCAAAAATATGTCCCATAGTTCTTAATTCACTGACATAAGAGTTATGGGACATATTTTTGAAATGATTTGTACACCCATATTTTTACCGTTGACTGTATGCAAGATGACTGTCAAACATAAATACAAAGAAAAACTTGACAATAAAATTCTAAGAATGTCAAAAAAAGAACACATCACATCACATCAGTTTTGTTAAAAAAACGCCTATTATTTTCGTAGTCGACATCTAGCGTCAAGTAGGGGAATTATCAGTACTGCTATTTGACACCAGATGTCACAAGTGTCGCTACTGACATTACTATACTTCGTTTTTTTTTAGCATTAGAAATTAGGTAAACAATCTTGATGTGTCTCTTAATTGACAAACACATTTTAAAAATAAGTTACGGCAAATATGTAACAATTATGAATCTAATACGATCATTTATATTCTTTTGCTTTCATAAGTAATAGTTTTTGATTTTTAAAAAGCGTTTTTTCAATTGAAAGGCATATCAGGATCGCTTACCTTCTTGCAAGTTCTTTCTAATGCTAAAAAAAACGAACTATAAAACAATTTACAACTAATATTAGAAGCAGGAGTTGAAAATAGAGTTCCGGGTAATGCTGTTATAATATCAGTTGAAAATTGTTGAGCATTAGACTTTTCGCTCGCCGAGACATCTATTGTCAACTCGCAGTACTGATAAATTCCGCTAAATGACGCTAGATGTCGACTACGTAACTCACGTTTTTGTAAGAAATCTGATGTATGGAGTTACCACTCTTTGTTTACTTATATTGTTAATTCTTGGAACGTTTTCACATTGTCCGATCCGATATCGGATGTCGGATGACTCATGGAAAAAGGGAGTGAAGTATTGTTTTTTGATATTTTCGCTTTATTTTGAACAATAATTATTAATTCAATGGAGGGCCCTGCTCCGAGTCGTACCTTGTGCAGGCTGTCCGTGGTTATCCAGCGTGCAAATGCTGTGAGCATCATGGGCACCTTTGCACCAGGAACGGCAGGGCGCGTTTTGTCTTTTTAAATTTATAGTTTAAATTTTTATTTGTAAGCTTTAGATGTAATTTAATTTGTACTTTGTACCCTTTTTTTTAGTTTTACCAAATAACTCTCTCAATTGTACATACATAATAAACTAATAAAGATCTAAATTCTGAAAAAATTCAATTAATAATATAAATATAAAAAGTCAATTTTTATATTTTATTTTGTGGTTGTATCCGACATCCGATATCGAATCGGACAATGTGAAATATTAAATATTTTGGTGTTGTCAGGTTTCGTACTATATATCCTCCTAAGTCCCAAAGTCTTAGCTATAATACATACTTTTTCAGTTCGATGAAATTTAAACCATATTTGATTGGAACAGAGTCGCTTTTACTTTGTTTCGTTAAATTTTCAAACAACGCAAAATCAACTCTATTTCATACACTGTAGGTTCAAATTTCAGTGGCAAATTTTGGATTATTCATTTGTATAACCTGGACCTTAGGAGGCTATATCAATTCTAAAGGGGCCCACTGATTAACAGTCCGCCGGCCGGCATAGGCCTGTCAGGCTGACAGTTTCAGTTGTTCGGAACTGTCAAAAGTTTGTTCTAACTGACAGGCCGATACCGTCCGGCAGACTGTTAATCAGCAATCGCTAACGCTCCGTAGCGAATGAAACGCAACTGTCACTGTCACACTAATATGGAAGAGTGATAGAGAGACGCAAAGCGATTCGATGTCGAAGCGCATGCGATTGGCACCTTGGCTAGACCGGCTGGCCACGATGTACAATCGCCATCAGATATATCGGAGCGGCCAAGGTGTTCACAATATCTGAACACGCACTGTAACGCCCTGACAATAGAGGCGTGTTCAGATATTTGTGAGCACCTTGGCCGCTCCGATATATCTGATGGCGACTGTATACATTTTTCACCTTACAATTTTAATTTAGTGTTACAGCTTCTTATGATTTGCTTTTAATTTTTGATTATTTTTCCTTTTAGGTACATGCTTGAGTTTTAATCGAACTACGTATCCTTAGTTATTATTTTAGTTATATATTTTATTTTAATAGTCACATCCAATCTAAAATACGCTCGCATTTTGGTGCCTTTTTACTGAATCGTGCTTCCTGCCAAATGGGACGTTATCTATGAAAAGGGACCTTATTGTCGATGGCGCTTACGCCGCACAGCGTCGCGCGGCATTGTATTGATATCGGAGCATCGTTAAAAATGGCGTAAGCGCCATCGACAATAAGGTCCCTTTTCATAGACAACGTCACAAATTATTATGTAAGACTATCTTTTAGGTTATTTTTAAGCTGTTTTTTTAATAATTAAAAAAAAATAGTTTTGAAATCAAAAAATAAATAGGAATAAAAAAGTATTAAAAAGAGACTTATGGTTCATTGTAAAATCAGAAACTAAATAAAAAAAACTTTAATTATCTCATAGAAATTTAAAATTCTATTTTTAATATATTAAAAAAAAATTGTTAGTCCATGCGTAAAATATGAAACGTATTTATATATTTCTCGTTTCGAAAGTCCGATTGGCGATTTTTAGACGAAAATGGCCGTTAATGAAAATGAGTTTTACGCGAATGCATATAAAGGCTAATTTTCTATACATACAAGTTTTTTCCTAACCTAATTCAGACTTAATTTTTGATTATATTTGATCATAAAGTTACAATTAAGTATTATTTCCTCGATTTCTAGCTTTTTAAACTGCTTTATATTTTAGTTTTTAGTATGTCAGCATTTTTTTTTTACTATCGAGTACTTGGTATTTTGGTAATGTGTAAAAAAAAAACTTCGTCTGTGAGTTGATGAATATTTTGGAACTTATGCTACGTGGACTACTTGCAATAATGCCGGCCGTATGCTTGTTAGCCACCATTGAGTCGTTAAAAACTACGTATTTTCTTCACAGCCGGAATATTTCACCATCTCACAGACTTTATTTTTATATATATGTATCAAGTACTCATAATTATAATATTTTAATAATAACTATTCTTCTAGCTGTGGACCAACTATACTGCAACTCTAAAAGGAAAACTATAAGTGCAATAAGCTATATTTATTTACTAAGAATTATGACGGAAATAATAGGGTATTTGACTAACGGGTTGGCTTAAAGTAATGAGAATTTTTGTTTTCGGACATAAAGACAAAAAGACAATGGCCATGGATTTCTGGATGTTATATTGAAGAACTATGCAATATCCAACATTAGAACCAAATTCAAGAATGAAGTAATTGGCCTCCCTTGTGTTAGTTTACGTAACATGCTTCTGACCGTTTGCTTTTCACTTTGGACAAACTACCAAGTACTCTCTGACTGATCGTTTTGTAATTACACGGTAAAATTTATTTTATTCTATAATATTTTTGCCTACTATCGCAATATACATATCAGAGTATATAATATTTGCCAAAATTCTTCGATTGATTTAAGTCTTGGGGATATTCTAGGGTTGGAAACGTTTAGTCGTTTTTCCGCGAGAGCCTAAAACCAGTTAAAAACGTCATTGCATACATTTTACCAAAATATGATACATAAACAATTTTCTCTAAATATCAATCAGTTGCAGATTTCATGAAAATGTTAATCAGATAGCAATTGTGAATGATGGCATGATATAGATAACAAGCTAATATGCCGAAATAATTAAAATTAACGGCAATAAAACAGTTATGGAATGTAAATAAAACGTTGTCCAAAGCATGACGCAGAGGGTTTGAACACAGTTATGAGAAATCGGATGTGGGAGATGTTATAGTATATATAATGTTTTCTTGTAATTTAAAATATGCTCTTGTTTGTCATTGTAAAATTTCGAAAACCCACAGCTATTGTCTTTTTTTTTATATTTCCGAAAACGAAAATTCTCATTACTTTAAGCCAACCCGTTATTATCATTCATTCATTCTTTAAAAATTATGGCTTCAGTCCAGTGGAACTATTTCGCCAGTATCAAGGAGCTAAACATAGATATATATAGATACGCACCCCCGCATTTTTGGCATCATCGGTTGCATGAAATAAAAATGCGATGATGCCAAAAATGCGGGGGTGCGCGGGACGAGGTGAGCGAAGTCCCGTGCCGTGATTGGTCCGTTCAAAGACACGGACGTCACACAAAGACACTTTCGACTCGAACATGGAGTAAAATTACCGTATGCTTGGCAGAGGGGGTAGCGCGACTATGCTCGGTATGGAGGATGTTTTGTCTGTGGAGCTAAATAACGACTAAAATTGTACGGTTAGTAAATACAAGACAGTGTACGGTGATTTTATTAGCTCTTGTGAAGCGATAGCTACCGGCCGTTGACTCCAAAATGGTGGTTAAACGCATTTCAAGATTAATTCTCCATTCAATGCACACTACCACATTAGTTTACTGTACAGCTATCGATATTACACTTTAAACAATATTAATGAGCAAAAAACAAAGGAATAATCACGAAGCCTGACTATCAAGATGGCGCGCGAACCGGAAGTCCCTGGCTATGAGTCAAATCAGTATCTTTTTTCGAATTGTCAAATCAAAACTATTTGCCACTATGGAATTTATAAGTGTCGCTTAACTTCAAACTCGGGTAAATCCTTTCGACCCTCTCAGCCTCGGAGTAATTAACAATGGAGCCGCCATTAACAGGCGTTCCCCTCTGTCGAAAATAGGCGGCCAATGGTCAACCACATGTCAACCATATGTATGGACAGACGTTTGTCTGACATGACGTACCTATACATTTGATGTGCCCCTCCCCCGCGAAAACGGCAGACTATTTTGTACCGAAAATTTTAGACATGGCGTCTCCGTTGGTTATATCCTCTAAGCTCTCAGCAAATATCTACCCTGTTACCTTTTCTTAATACCAAAATCGCATAATCTGACAGATGGATTTACCCGAGTTTGAAGTTAAGCGACTCAATTAAGAAACATTTACACAATGACGTCACGGCCAAGTTACCTAATCTTTATAAGTCTATACTTCTATACGATTTATAAAATAGAAATTGTGTCTTAAAATAACTGCTGTATACGTTTCGCTATTAATGTTCTGGTGCTTTATTTTCATGGTGTGAAATAATTTATATTAAAAAACAGTCAAATACCCTATTAATATAGTCCAATTTGAAATAAGGGGCCCACTGATTAACAGTCCGCCGGACGGTATTGGCCTGTCAGTTAGAACAAAATTTTGACAGTTCCGAACAACTGACAGGCCGATACCGTCCGGCGGACTGTTAATCAGTGGGCCCCCTTAGACTAGTGTGGGCACTATAGCCCAAACCCTATTGTGAGAGGCCTGTGCCCAGCAGTGGGACGTAAATAAGCTTGTGATTCCTAACATTATAAACCGAAATAACACAAATTTAAATATTTTCATAAATGACTCATAGAGTATTCCTAACATTGTTTCTCAGTGCATTTTTGTAAAAGATATTCCCCTTGACCTACAATTCAGTATTAATATAAATTGGTATTAAATTCCATCATCATGTAAGCATTTATTTAAGTTTTAGGTATTTTAAGTAATATCAGTATTTCTATTTATAAAATTAAACTATTATTATTCTATACCAAGTTATAAATGTGACTTATCGAATTAGTATTATTGTATGTTATATTGAATAAATGGGGCATTATCTATGAAAAGGGACCTTATTGTCGATGGCGCTTACGCCGCACAGCATCGCGCGGCATTGTTTTTATAACGGAACATCGTTAATAATAGCGTAAGCGCCATTCGACAATAAGGTCCCTTTTCATAGATAACGTCACAAATATTCGACATGTACACATATTTGAATGTTGGATTTTCTAGAAAATTTGTGGTCAATTTCAGAGTCAATTTATTATGAATCTAATCCATATCAAGAAATACATAAAAATGTAATGAATATCGTAACGAAGAGTTGTTGGAGAACAATTAATATTTTGGTTTTGTTCAATGTTGCCCTTTAAAATAAGCCCTAAGATAAATTAAATACGAAACTAACGCAGGTGAATGAGCTTAGTTCTTTTCCCATGATTAATGAAATAGTTCCAGGGGGTCCAATAAGACGTGGAGGTATGAAATTGAATTTAATTTTAAGGTTGGTAGTAATGGGACTGATATAGTATAGAAATGCATGGCATTGAACGGAGGTTTGGAATTTATATAAATTGATATTTTCGGATTTTACAAAATTCTAAAGTATAGTATATAGTTTTATGCGTAGGTACTTCTTTGTTAGTTCGATTGATTATACGAATTTTTCGATTTAAATATTAAATTTTTGACAGTAATTTAAAGAAACTAAACTTTTTGGAATAGGTAACTATAGTAGTCTCGGAGTAATTAACAATGGAGCCGCCATTAACAGGCGTTCCCCTCTGTCGAAAATAGGCGGCCAATGGTCAACCTCATGTCAACCATATGTATGGACTGACGTTTATCTGACATGACGTACCTATACATTTGATGTGCCCCTCCCCCGCAAAAAACGGCAGACTATTTTGTACCGAAAATTTTAGACATGGCGTCTCCGTTGGTTATATCCTCCAAGATAGTAGTACTCATTCCATTAAAAAAATCTATATATTTGGATAGCCTCAGGGAAGATTGCTTCAATTGTTGCTTTTTGAATTTATATATTATAAATATATTCTGACAAACGTTGGATATTAGGGTATATTTACACTATTACAAACGATTGGCAATTTTATACTCATATATATACAAAAATGTTATTATATGTATTCTCTTTAAAATTATACAGACCAAATTTCCTTATACCGCGTTATACATTATTATGGTAAATATTATAAAATTTTATAATATAGATAGACCCTCTTAACTAGATATACAGGGTGTCCCAGAATTCGACGTCAAGCCGTAAACGGATGATAGACCAAGTCATAACAGTTATCAAAAAAATACAAAAAAAATCCAACTCATGTTCTTTAAAATTTATGGTCACTTTAAAAATTCACTAAAAAATCCACACCCTGTAATTATTCAAGATTACACAATAATAAAAAAATTAGAATAAATTATGGAATTTGTAGTAACAAGAGTTAAAGAACCATTACAGGGTGTGGATTTTTTAGTGAATTTTTAAAGTGACCATAATTTTTAAAAAACATGAGTTGGCTTTTTTTTTTGTATTTTTATGATAACTGTTATGACTTTGTCTATCATCCGTTTACGGCTTGACGTTGAATTCTGGGACAGCTTGTATATAATAAAAATAAAGTTTAATTAATACAAATTATTTCCTTCACATTTCATTTAATACACAAAGTCTTAAAAGCACTGTATTGAAAATTGAAAAAAAAGAGCTCAAAATACGTAAAATAATTTACTTATGTCAAAAAGCATGATCGCATTCAGAATCCCAATTTTTTTTTAGTTTTGTGACGCATAATATTTGTAGGGACTATCTTTTGCGTTAAACACATCTTTATTTTTATAATTTAAAAGTGCTCGTATTTTTCAAAGTAAAAGTAATATCTACACTTACTTTTTTCCAATTAAAAAAATCAAATAACTAAACACGATTGTTTTGGTGGTTTGAATAGTTTTTTTACTTGTGTAATCTTGGTTGACATGATGCTATCTATGGGTTTTTATTATGAGGTTGAAAAATACACCCTCGTGAAAAAACAGCACAAAAGTTCCCACATAAATGTATACGATCTTGAATATTGCCTTCACGGGCAAACTAGATTTTATAAATACTATTGATAACCGGGTATTGATCATGTGTAATGATAAATTCAATTAAGCACAAAGTAAAAACTTAACTAAACTACAAAAAAATAACTTAGTCATATAATTCATTCCACGCCCTTCCAAACGCAAAGGCGATAGACAGCATCTGCACCTGGAATGACTCAAACGGACTATTGATATTAGTTTTGACGCGTTCCTAAAACAAATTGACATGGTTTAAATACATAACACGGTTTAAATAGTATTTAATAACCAAACATCGGATTCTTGGGGGCAAATTGTATGACGAGATCCCTATCCGTCATACAATTTGCCCCCAAGAATCCGATGTTTGTTAGTAACCATACTAACTCACATTTATAGACGGGTCTATCGCGAATTTATTTTATTACGTTAACCGTGTCAAAACGTCGATAAATAAAGCTAATAAAATAAATTCGCGATAGACCCATCTATAAATGTGAGTTAATATGTGTTCAAAACGCGAAAGTTTAAATATTGTAAATGATCATGTTTAATTGAAAATAGGTTTAAGTCGTTTTGACTACTAGACATAAGTATTTGTATTGATGTTTTTACGCTATTAATGTTTGACATAGTATTAAGCTGTTTCACAGAGGTGTTACACTTATTGAAGTACAGTATGTAAACTAACGAAAAACATTTATTGAAACCCTTAGTTAATGTGTAGGTCACACTGAGCAATTTTTACTATGGCACCGACCCCGAAATTGCGAAAAAAAATTTGGTTGTTTCATACATTTTGCTGGTCTAGCATTGAAATTTTCTATGGGAGAGGCATTCTTTTTTGCGAATTCGGGGTTGGTGCCGTCGTAAAAGTTGCTCAGTGTGACCAATTCATTAACGGGCTTGAGTAAATGTTTTTCGTTGATTTACATACTGTATATTGTTCATATTTAATGTATGTAATACTAATCTGTTACAACACGTAGGACGGTTACAGTATTATACATACTTATTATTCTCCTTGAGATTTTTCCTTTTCATTTAATAAGAAAAGCCATCATCCTCTCTTGCAACCCCATTATTGCGCTTTGGCAATTTTAATAACCCCAACTTCAAACTGTTTAGACGACAACGGTTTCACTCACTTGAATTTTTAGTCACAAACAGTTTAAAATATGTCTCACGAAAGTTTAATTTCGATTAACCCCAATTTTATTTGCCCAAACACAATGTGGGGTTGCCAGAGAGCATGATACGAAAAAAGAAGGAACTCTGCATGAATTTCTACTTTCGTCCAGAATTTAAGAAATTAAGAACTTTGTATACACGTAGTAGTAAGAAATAAATACATCGCATTTTTGATATTTTACTTTATTCATATACCTAGTTAGTAGTTCTGTCAATTTTCTCATCGAGTATAAAAAATAAAAGTAAGATGTTTAAAGTTAAGATTTTTTATGAAAATATTTAATAATAATAAAATAACTACTTTCCTATTACATTTATCTTGTCATTCGTTTTTTAGACATGGTGCTGAAATAATTTCGTATGATTTAAGTTCATTTTATATATTGACATTCGTATAATTCAAAACAAAAAAAACAAAATTTACGAGCAAATTATATTAATAATAATTTTAAACGAGCAAAATATTTTAATAATTGGACATAATTGAGATCTCACATATTTCGCTCTCTGTTTAACTTTTTTCTTTGCTCATATTTGTTGTATTGGTAACTAGTGACTAAGTTCTGTCTTTCTCTAATGACCAAACAAAGAACGAGATGCAAGATAGCAATACAGCCAATATGTATTACGTGAATAGGTTTTTCTTATATCACACAGTGCATTTATTTATATAGATTTTTATAGCCATTCAAAAATAAATTGGAAATGGCTAGATCATATTGGATACATAAATATATTAAATTTTACATTGGTTTATATACTGGTTAGAAATGTTAGAATACATAGGTAAGACTGTTTTACCCCGGAGGGTACTGTATTTACTAACGAATTTAAACTATTGCGTTACGGATGTGACTATTATTTAATATAGCTATGATATATAACTATATACACGAAATCGTCATACAAAAAAATCATACAAAAAAATGTCGTTAGTTTTTTTACTCTATGGCCTCTGCTATTAAGGAAATACTGTTTCTATCACGGGATGCCAGAAATTCCTTTGTGACTATGGTTATAGATTATTTAACGATAAAATAATTTGCAGTTGAGCTTTGTGGAACTTGAGTTTTATGGAAAGAATACATTGGTATTCAATTAGATTTACTGCGATAAAAGTATTTTAGCAGAATTCCGAAATAGCAAATCATTGGTCTAGTAATAAAGTATGATGTCTTGTATATTTATTTATGTATCATAGCTTGATAGATTAATTATAATTAGGTCTATGTCTAGGACCTCGGAGTAATTAACAATGGAGCCGCCATTAACAGGCGTTCCCCTCTGTCGAAAATAGGCGGCCAATGGTCAACCATATGTATGGACTGACGTTTATCTGACATGACGTACCTATACATTTGATGTGCCCCTCCCCCGCAAAAGACGGCAGAGTATTTTGTACCGAAAATTTTAGACATGGCGTCTCCGTTGTTAATTACTCCGAGTCTAGGACTGTACTATTAAACTCTACACATTGTGTAATCAAATCCTTAAAAAAAGAAAACTAAAACAAGATTTAATAACAGCTTAAAAGCTACTTCGTGAATTTGTGAAATTTTTTAACGGGTATGGTTCATCCGACATAGACCAATTTTGATACAGTATTCCAAAAAGCGTGCTCAAAATTTCCTTTACAAACTAGCTTGGCATGAGATAGAGACATCGATGGGGTTTTCATATTATTAATTTTAATATCCTTAATAAATAAGGTTTGTTAAGGCATTGGGTAATCCTTTACTTATTGGGCAATGTTTTATCTTGTTATCGATTTTTATTCGTCAGATTTTGATACAATTTTGTAAATTTGATGATCTCCTCTCCTCATTTAACTACCAATAAAAATAGTCCTATTTATATCATCCTTTGACATTAAAGTGTAGCACGTACATTTTAGGGTTCCGTACCTCCAAAGGAACCCTAATATTCCATTATATTCCACTGTCCGTACGTCTGTCATAGATTTTTTTTTAATGTAAAATTAGTAGATTAAACCATATAATATTCGTTTTTGATTAGGTCCACTTATGTATGTTGTCCATTGGTTGTCCCTAAGTTATGCCAAAATTAATAGTATTATTTCGACTGATTTGGGCAGATATCAAATAAAACAATGGTCCACCTAGTTTTAAGTACAATAGGATATTGACCAACGCGAAAAAATGTCTCGTTCGTATTTTGGCCGTCTTGTAAATTTAGATAGCGAATAAGACAGGTTATATGTTGGATGTATGTATCTATTGATGTGTTTCAAATACATTCTATGTGCTATTGGAAAACAGTTTTTCTTTTTAGGTGAAATTGTCTTATTATGTTCTAAAAACTTTTGTGGTGAATGAATAATACCGTAATACTTATTCTCATCAGCACTATTTAAATAAATTAATACTTATTAAAAATAATAAGACAATTTTATCTTACGATTTCACGCGAAAATGCAACACAGACGGTCGTACTTTTTTATTTTTTATCAATATTTCAAAAATAATTGCTTAACTTTCTAATATTTTGATATTACACACACTGCCTTTATATTGTCTGTGCTGCCTTTTTGGCGAAACAATTAGGTTTTTTTTTATTACAACGACCGAATGTCTAATAGTGTTGCATTTTCTCTTTCCCGATCCTGCGACCTTGGGGCTGCCCTGGACTACGCACGAAAAAAACAATACGAAATATACCTAATACACATAACACTCTTAATATTCTCTAACTTTAATAAAACCATAACTTAAAAATCTACACTCTTAACTAACTTTACAACTATAATTTAAAAAAAAATTGCTTGAAAATCGACAATTACTAATCAAATCTTCCCGTAATTTCCGTAATACACATCACTTGCGATTAAACCATTCTCAAATACTTTAATATTGACACAAATTATTCGGACTTACACTAATACTTAACTAATCGATCATCTTTTCCATATATTTGACAAAAAATCACATCTAAAACATTCTACAACCTCCATGGAAAACTACCACATTTTCACCTATAATCTACACGATCACCAACAATCTACTCGACAATCTCACCAACAATCTACTCAAAACCCCTACAATTTACACAACCTCACCAACAATTTACCCGACAACCTCACCAACAATCTACTCGACAACATCACCTACAATCTACTCGACAACCTCACCAACAATTTACCCGAAAACCTCACCCACAATCTACCCGAAAACCCCAACAATCTACACAACAACAGCTACCTGAGCGCCGCGACGCCCGCGCTGACGGAGAGCTCCTTTATGGATAGCGATCTGTTCGAGCAAATCCGAGCCTTCGAGCCTGACAGCATGGACGACTTCAGCTTCTACCAGGGCAACATGAGCAACATGTCTAACATGTCTAACATGACCAACATGTCTAACATGCGGGAGTGAGGTAAGTTTATCGTTCATTATTAAATATCATGTACTTAAATTATACCGGGTGTGGCCTGTAACACGAGCAAATAATCAAAACATAGATTATACTCCTCAAACGGTGACACTTTTGTTCAACAACTTTTAAAAATTATGTAGTATTTAGACTCCCTATTTTTCATACAAAATAAATATTATCTTCAATGGACGCCATCGCCATGCCATTATCATTGTGATTGACGTTGCTTGTCACGCCTTAAACATAACAAAATTCGCAAGACATTGCGTCTTAGAATAAACTTTAAAGTGTATTAAAAATCAAACCACAAGTAGTTTTTAAAAGTTGCTGAACAAATGTTGGTCAATATGAGGAGTACAGCCTACGGTTTAATTTTTTGCTCATATTACAGGCCACACCCGGTATACTTGTAATTATTTGAGTGTTATCCGCATAACTTTCATCAATACATGACGACGAAATTCATTAATCTAAATTTTATTGAATCTTCCGAAGCTTCAGTAAAATCTGTCCTTAAAATATTCTACTACATATTTCCTTTTCTCCTTTTTTTCTATATTTTTTTTTATTATGCAACTTATAGACGGCTCCTTATTTCTATCAGGAATAGTATTTTAAAGTCAGCTGCTGGATTTTTATACACGGTGTAACATGAGTAAACCGAATAATTTTAACAGCGTATTCCTGATCATATTTAGAGACAAATGTCCTATAAACTTTTTTTTAAAAGCGCCTAGTTTCAGAGATAAAAATAATTTAAAAATAAACGTTTTTGTTGTTACATAATGTAAAAGGCTTTTTTGATGGTAATGTTGCTGCTATGGGACGTAGTCTAAATATTCTTATTGATAGATGTCAAAAAGTGACAAGTAACACTTTGCAAAAAGAAGGTTTTAGGAATAAAAAATGTAAAAATCAATTTTAAGTAACAAGTTTACCAATAACATTTATTTTTTATGTACAAATACATTCAAAAAATTGAAAAAACAAAACAAAAAAAAAAGTGTTTTTTGGCGATATTGATCTAAACTCATATTACATTTTTTCCTTCTTTTGACCTCAGAAATGCGTGGTTAAAATTATTCGGTTTCCTCATGTTACACCGTGTATATGTTGGGCATTTTATAACATGCTAACTTATAATAATATGTAAGAATGAGTAATGATTATCTTTATTTCAGATGCCAGATTGAGAAAAGAATTTAAATTGAAGATTCAGTTTTACGGCGAAATGTTGCAGTCAATTTTAGCTTAAAATTAACCATTCATAGTCTATGTAGAATCCGTGCCATAGAGTTCAAACGTATTTACAAATTATTAATTTTATTTCAAGCTTTTATTATACTTAGATTAAATTATGTATACGTTATATAAAATACGGAAAATGTCATATGCAATAGTAGGCCATTTTATTTTTAAATTGTAATTTGTATAGTGTTATGAAATAGTAAAAATAATACTAACACTATATATTTAGTTGGGATATTGACCAATAGGCAGAATCCCAAAATAAGGAGTATTTTTAATATTTTATTCAGATTATTTAAACGGCCTAAAGTGCAGACTTTAAATAAGATAATACTTTTGACGTATATTACCATGACTTAAACCTATCGAGGTATAAAAAAGTTATTCTTAAAAAAAGATTTTGTAGGCCATGGGTAAAATTTTTTAGATAATTTTGACCAAGTTTTCATGACATTTAATTGCATTTAGACGGTAAAATGCACATGTTAAATTGATTGTTACTTTTATTTTATATAAAACCAGTTATAAGTGCCATTTTTACCATTCATTTTGTATAAAATAATATAAACTTTATATTACTTACCGTTCTTCCCTTCGCACATAAATTGTTTAAGAATACAATACAATACAAAAAAAAACATACACTGAAACCCCAACACATTCAAATGACAGTCCAACCACATAATTGTTGGAAACATAGTGTATACATATAATTAGTGATGTACCGACTATTGATTTGGCCGACTAGCCGACTAGCCGACTAATCGGCGCTCGAATGGCCGATTAGTCGGCCGACTAGTCGGCTAGTCGGCCAGATCATTAGTTTCTTGTTTATTCAATATTGCATTGTCATGTACATAATTAAGTGTTACAAATTAAAAGGCCAGTTCATGTCATGACACCCTGTAAGGGCACACAATAGTAGGTACATACTTATTTACAGTTTTATATGACTTAAACAAGTCTATATGGTGATATAGTTCAGGTGAAAAACAATAGTTTTGCTCCTTTGGTTGCGCTATTCATCATATTAGCTAAAAGGTATTCTGTACAGGTTCAAAGACCTATTACAAGAATCTTCGTTCAATTTCTGTCTTTCTTTTATTTGAGATCCTGAGCAGACTGTCAGTACAGCTTATAGGAGGTATTTCCAAAGCTCTATTTTCCGTACGTAGTCGCCAGTTAAGAACCTATCCCCTGTGGTCAGCATCTTTACGAACAACGTGCCCTAACTAAGTCTCTAAACTTTGCAATAACATAAACAGTTCCCCATGTCTCCACCGTTAAAAAAACTGAATAATAATAAAATCATTTAACTATCGAACTTGGCCATGAAATTACACGAGAATCAGTTGAGATCGACCTGGGGGTCGATTTTTGAATTTCGATCGCTAGATTTCGTCACTCGAAAATCGGTGGAAAACGGCGAAATGCAATTTTTTGAAATACGAGCGATCGAAATTTGGAATCTAGTGGTATTGGCCCCTCGATTTCAATTCTGTTAGTAGAATTTAAACGCCTAGTAGTGGAGATATCATTTAAGGAAATACACGAAATAAAGTGGTCAAAGTTCAAAACTCGGCCCTCTGTAGAGGAAAACACCAGCCCACCTGGATACGATAACGATCAAACGGTCAATTATATGAACAAAAGTTTTTGTATGCATCCTCAAGAGATATTTTAGTAAAATATATCATATAGTAAATATTGACTGTTGATTTCTTTTTTTCTGTTTTTCTCTCACTAATAAAGTGCCGACTAATCGGCCATTTTTGCCGACTAGTCGCCGACTAATCGCCGACTACAAATGTGGCCGGATAGTCGGCTTTCCCGACTAGTCGGTACATCCCTACATATAATATATAAAATTTGAAGATTCTTATAATTTTTTTAATTTTGACTATCCTAGTGCTTCAAGGCCTATCACAATTTTAATCTGTTGTAGGGGTTATAAAGTACATATAGTATTATAAAAGTAATTATTTTTGCAATAATATAGAGACTTATTAAAATACATAAGATGACAATATTTCACTTTCTTTGAACTTTCTTTTTACAGTACAGACTTGCCCAAACATACGGTGACAATTTTTTTTCAATTGCTGATGACTTTAAGAGCCAACAGGAGTGGTCATTTCTCCATACAAACGTACTCCTCGTTTTCCTCCGTGGTTTTTGAAGCTAGAGCAATGATTTTTTCAACACAGATTAATATTCTCAATATCTGTGTCGGACCGTTTTGCTTTTTTTGATATTTTTGTTTTTTAAGGCGCTAGAGCCCTTCAAAAATGGCCAAAATGGCCTAATTGACTATGCCGCAATGAGAGGCGTGGCATTCAAAACTGATATCAATTAGCCAAAAAAGCAAAACGGTCTGACACAGATAATTTCATAATCATTTAGATTTCCAAATTTGGTTACGATTGGTTAAGTTTTGGAGGAGGAAACAGAGGAGTACGAAACCTCGATTTTTGAGATTTTTACGCAGGATTTTTCGCCTTGTCCTTATCGCACTACTTTTAGGTGCCGCTTCCGTTAGCGAGACGGGTATATTTACCTAAAATATTTAAAACTCAGCTCCTGTTTCGTCTTAACAAAGTGTTGCGTTTATTATCAAAGCCAGAGGAGAATATTTTGATTTTTTTTTTCAGTTACGATTGTAGTTTTAATAACACATAAATTTAAAAAAAATATTTATGATTCTAGTAGTAGATATATTTGTCCTAATGTCTTTTAGTTTCACTGATTTGAGTACCTAGTTTCATATTTTGTAACTTCTTCAGCAAAAAATTGTGATTTCGGTCTACGATATGAAAAAATATTATTACTTATGAATATGTACATTTAAACATAAGCTTATACAGAATGTTATGCATGTTAAATTAAATTAAGGTCAACGCAATTTGAAATGTTATATGTAATATAGGAACGTGTTAATTAATATACTTATAGATATAAATGAGTGTTGCTTACTGCATTTATTTTATCTGCATATTTAGGTACAGTCGCCATCAATTCAGATATATCGGAGCGGCCAAGGTGTTCACAATATTTGAACAAGCACTCTAACGCTTTGACAATAGAGGCGTGTTCAGATATTTGTGACCACCTTGGCCGCTCCGATATATCTGATGGCGACTGTATTATAGTAATGGGGTTAAAACTGAACACCAGCTACAACAATAACAGTTTTTGTGACAGACACTTTTATTGCTGGATGTACTTTTTTCATTTACACATCTATCAAGTACCTACTTCTCGAGACCTTTCTATAGTCCATGTTTTTTAGCATTAGAAAGAACTTCGCAGAAGTAAGCTTGTGGTTTCAAATCCAGCACTTTTAGCGGTAATAATTTGAAGTAAATTATATGTATTGACCATGCTACATTAGATAATTCAATAATTATTAATAATTAAAGAGTCTGATAAAAACTGCACGCTTGCTTCTGTGGAGTTCTTTCTAATGCTTAAACTTCTTTGCTATATAAGCACGTCCTCATCATTCACGAATAATTTACATAACGTTCGCTAACTGTTCGCGTGCATTTCGAACTATTTTCGTGAATGGGTCTTATTTAACCCCACCACCAAAAACGCCCGGCATTCGCGTTCGGACAGTTTTAACCCCATTTTAAAATTGAAGTATTCTATGTATACTGCGTCAAGCAGATCTTGTCAGTAGAAAAGGGCGGCAAATTTGAAAAATGTAGGCGCGAAAGGATATCGTCCCATAGAAAATTTGTATTTCGCGCCTTTTTCTACTGACAAGATTTGCTTGACCATCTGTATTAAAGTAACATTAGCTTAAGTGCAGTCACGGAATTCGTCCCTCGTCAATTTCTAGTGTGTATTTGACAGTTTGACCAAGTTTAAAGTAAATAAAGGAAAGACAAGTAAATAATAAATATTATAATTTATATAGATTTGCTGCTGTGACATACAAATGTTTAACCTCCTGAACGCCACAGACGGCAATTGACGTCAGCGTAAAATCGTGACAACGACGCCAAAGACGGCATTTCACGACGATCGTTTTTTGATGAAAATCTACTGAAAAGCACCCCACTTTTAGGTTGGCATTATTTATTCACAAAACTTGGCGTTTCTAAAGGTTAAACTGATTTTTTTTTCTATTAGATATCTTTTAGACATCACCAAGATACGAGAACGATATGTTTAAGATCTAACCTGTCAAATTTGACATTTGCGCGATTCTGGAGATACTCTTGAACGATTTCCACAGGATATGACTTAGAGATCCATTTCACATCTAATAGATATCTTACTCTATCTAACGTAAAAGTGACATTGTTTGCCCGAATTGAGCTGCAAAAGAGAACTAGTTGATATCTAAACTATAACGTATCTAGATTGGATCTAGTACGTGTCGTCTCTTGTGAATATCTTGAAGTTCGAATACGGCAGCTAGTTAAATTAGTGAATTCGAGTTTGAACAAGTCACTTTAGGGACAATTATTTCAATAGTCATAAAACAGTATTATTTACTTGTCTATGTTAACCTCTAGCCGCCCAGAGACCTATAAAAAGGTCTCCTGTTCCATTCTAATTTGAACTTTGTGTTGACAGAATAAAATTTCATTTTGCTTGGCAAGGTTTGACGTATGGGCGGCTAGAGGTTAAAAGAGCCTTAATAATAA
Source organism: Cydia fagiglandana (assembly GCF_963556715.1). Taxonomy (NCBI): domain Eukaryota; kingdom Metazoa; phylum Arthropoda; class Insecta; order Lepidoptera; family Tortricidae; genus Cydia; species Cydia fagiglandana. The sequence continues at coordinate 6,062,337 of NC_085957.1, forward strand.
AGATAGGAAGGAAAAGGACCAAGGATAGGAAGGACCACGGATACGTCAAATTACATATATTATCAAATTTTTAGCGATTCTTTTTTTGGTGAATTTTTGATAGAGCCTTATGATATTGATATTTATAATCGAAGAAAGGGTCTAAAATTGTCAAATGAAAATATACTATTGTCGAAATTAAAGTTTTATTTAGCCAATATCCAATTTGTGATACTTGTGGCCTTACTCAACTTTATTTCAAGAAATAAAAATAAATGTTGCTTATGAATGTTGTGTTAGTGTTTTGTTTTTTATTGGTTTTAACATGCTCTAAGGTTTTAACACGTCTTAGCAAGTTATATGTAAAATATCTGTTATATACTAATTCTTGTTTCGTATTGTCTATTGCAACGTCGTTAGAAATACAAAAGTAAATCTATTTCTGATGGTTTTCCTAAAAAATATAGGACACAGATGATTACACCTATTTACCTACTCCTAAGTATTATACTTCGTAGTAATGTATGTATACTCCCAAATATACCGCCCATTTTAAAAATAGGTATCCTCTTGGGTCGTCCCATTCGTTTTTCGTCAAGTTCTTAAATTAGTCCTATTCTGCTTTCGTCACCCATTCTACATTCATCACAATCGTCGGTGGCTTTCAATGTAGAATGAGGGACGAAAGCCGAATAGGACTAATATAAGAACTTGACGAAAAACGAATGGGACGACCCAAGATGATACCAAGAAATATACTAATTTTGCCTGACGCATAACAATATTCGAAATTGTTTACCGTGTTCTCGTGTAGTAAAGTATAAGTTAGACTTGTCCATGTAACATACGGGTGTTACGCGTATCGCGGCAAATATTTGCCCGTTTCTATAGCCTGGAAAACCTATTAAAACTTCTGTAGCTGACTTGTTTTTAGCCGACTGAGATATACCTAAATGTTTAATGATTTTTTTTTCACATTTACCAAATGGTTACCACCATTACCACCAGAAAATATTAAAAGAAAATATTTAAGTACTTAAAATTGGCGAAAAAGTTTATTTCTTTCGTGTAATACTTAGTCATTGACTCATTACAAAACTCTACCAAGTAAATATGGGGAATAAACAGGGGTTGGCTGTGACTTGCCAATTTCACGAATGGCATTTATATAACGATTAGAATTTGATTAGAGCGCATAATGAATATAGCACTGACATAGGCCTAGGCGTAGATATAGCAAAATAATTATACAGTATTAGTATGTCTCACAACAGTTTAAATTTGATTATTGACTATTTATTAAAATACAGGTAATTGAATGAATAGGAATAATTGACTAACTAGCTCACAGTATTTAACCATTTGACCGCCAAAAACGTCAAATGACGCGCACTGCTACAACCCAGCATCATGCAATGCTTTCCGACTCGGTACAGTTTGGCCCGGGACTGTTTCACTCAAAAGATGAAAGGAGTACCTATGTATAGTTTTATAACACTTTAAACTCTCGCGTTTTGTACACATATTTAATTACACAAACAGGTCTACCGCGATATAATTTCATTGTTTTTACCTTTAATTCCGACGTTTCAGCTGAGTTGCACCAGCTGTGGTGTGGTTAGTGGTGTTTTATTAATATCTCCGTTGACATTTGTTGGGACGTCAGTCTTTCAGTGACCACAGCTGGTGCAACTCAGCTGAAACGTCGGAATGAAAGGTAAAAACAATGAAATTATATCGCGGTAGACCCGTTTGTGTAATTAAATATATGTATAGTTTTGTTTGTTCTCATTTAATGACAAATTGGGCTTGCCAGACTATGTTTCACGACAAAGTTTACGTCTTCACGATGACGCCGCGCACGCTAGGCTTGACTTTCAAAGTTATTTGCAAAATCAGTAAATTGTTGAACACCCAAATATATTAGATATAAAGATTAGATATGTATTTCTATTTCACTTGTATTGTATAGTTTATAGTAGGTACACTGTTACTAACACTTAGGTAAGAAATCGATGTGCTATTTTAATGTTAAATATAAAGGTCGTTTTTTGACTGGCAAATTTAACTTGGAAGTTGAAGGGTTAATCGAAGTCCATGTATTCATCTACTGCTATACATACCTAGCTTACATACGCCGTGAAATTTTAGTGGTTGTTTTCCCGCAACGAAATGATTCTGCTATCGATATACAGTCGATGTGTAATCTTTTTTTTAAATAATGTTAAGAAATGCCAGATTTATAAATGTGTCGAACGAAACTCGAAAGTGACCTAACACCAGTAGTAGCACTGCAGTAGTACCTACCTAATTCTTTTGAGTGAATGAAACAAAATAACCTAAAAAGTAGTTCCATTTATTTTTCCTTCACACATTTTACGTGCAGTTAGTTTGCAGATCCTTAAAAGTAAACATAACAAGTTAAGATCAAGCTTTTAATGATCAAAAACTTAAACAAACACTTAAACTTCCCGATACCGCAATAATTGTTCGAACTGCAATCCGCCACGTTCAATACACAATTACCTCTGCCCTGTGCATGTGCTGGCGTTTGAAACTGCCCGTGGTTAAGCAGCCGCTGTGTTGCGGCGACAATTGTTCGTCCGTGTGGAACTTGGGGGTTTAAAATCCCCCGAAGACGCAGCGACTGTAAATGGTCCGGTTCCACGTAAAGTCGCCGGGCGGCGTGGGAGTCGTAGTTAGCCCTAGCGTACAGCTGCACCATCGCGACGTACTCCAAATTAGAATATTTGTAATGTCGATCCATTTTACTAGAAATAGCAGTGATGACATTGACAGGATCTGTTATCACATTAGTTTAATAAGCGAAGAGGATGTAATTATTCGATTTACCAAAGTTGACACAACGTAATGGCAGTCATCAAACTAATAAAAAGGTTTTATTTCAGCTGTTAATCGTGAAGGAACAGTCTAAGTAAATTTTAATTTCAGTTGTCAAACAGTAAAGCACTCTAGCCTGTTACACAGTTTAAAAAAGTAACATGTGCTTGTTTATTTGTTTATCTGTTTACAATATCGGGAACTGTCGTCGACTTGCAGTTTTAATGTGTTACTATTGTTTTGCGCTTGTTCGAGTTTAGGTTATTTTTTTGTAATTTTTTTTTTTGGAAAACAGTTTATTTATAAGTTTGTCTATCATAATTCGAAAGTACTACCGATAGCAAATCGCCCTGCCGCGGGAAAACAACCACTAAAATTTCACGGTGTATAGTGCAACAATTGAAATCTGGACCTTAATGTTAAGTGCTTTACCAAGTTACATGTACGTGTATAGATTAATGCAATATATATTATCACTGTTAATTGTTCTTTCTTTTTTCATAGCTACCTTAAAACAAAGTATACTAAGTAATAGACGTCATAGCTAGCTTAGCTACCTTGAAAAAAGTAGGTACTTTTATACTAGTACTAGATGAACCTTGGTTCTGTCTGCATATCGTTAGGGCCCCCCCACATCTAGCGTCATTCGAGCGTCGGCGTCTGTCGGCGTCTGGTCAGCGCTATGGAAAATGACGTCGCCGCGCAGTTGCGTCGACGTTGCGTCGAGCGCGGCCATACAGTTGTAGACGCCGACGCTCGAAAGACGCTAGATGTGGGGGGGGGGGGGGCGGGGGGGCTAAGAGGTAAAACCAGCTAAATCCCTTTTTTAGGGTTCCGTACTCAAAGGGTAAAAACGGGACCCTAAGACTAAGACTCCACTGTCCCTCGGTCTCTCATGAACCGTGATAGCTAGACAGTTGAAATTTTCACAGATGATGTATTTCTGTTGCCGCTATAACAACAAATAAATAGTAAAAATTACGGAGCCCTCGCACTTGTCCGGTTTTTGTAATGAATTTATTATTTCACATGGGTACACAGTCTTAGCCAACGATACCTCTTTCTCGTTCTAACCCATATCTGCGTCTTTATCGGACGAATCGTACGGCGAATCGCTTTCTACACGTAACGATCGAACATGCCATTATATAATTGCACCAAGGTCGTGGTTCCGTAGGTACGTCTATTATACAGGGTGTTACTGACTATGGGGCTTTAAATTCAGGGCTCGATTCTACTCGTTAAACTGAGCTACTTTTATTATGGCACCAACCCCGAAAGCCCGAAAAATGTTTTTACTTTTTCATACATTTTAGCTGATCAGATGTCGACGTTTTCAATGCAAACGCTAAATTTTTTCCCCCGATTTTAGGGTTGGTCCCATAGTAAAAGTAACTCAGTTTAGCGAGTGAAATCAAGCCCTGGAATTAAAGCCCCATGGTCAGACACATACTGTCGTAGTGCATAATTATTTTCCATCGTATTTTCACGGAAACGCACGAACGTTTCTTGCTACTACAGTCAGTCTCGGTACAAAAAGTACTGACTGAAGTAGCGTGACAAATACGAACGTTTCCGAGAAAATACGATGGAAAACAATTATGCACTACATCTGTAGTAGTATTAGCACAGAAGAAATAATAGTACTACCGTACAGAAAGGACACTTCCTACAAACCCGAAGTTTGACAGCGGTTCAGGGTCGAATCATGCTACCCCTTTATAATATATGGCACTATCCTTTTCGGCTATTTAGGGTTGTCAAAATTCAAGTCATTTTCTTATCTGTGGTCGTGCAGCCGGAACGGAGCCGAGTTCGACCGAAGTCAGGATAGTGTCTCCCCACTGGTATTAGTTGCCTTCCCAGCGTGGTAACAGAAAAAATCAACTACAAAAAGTAATAAAACTAATTTCCGAAGTTACAACAGTATATTTATTTTAAATCGGCACGAGTACAAATTATTCAATGAAAGGGACAATACAAAACACAAAAAGATAGAGAAAGCCAGTGAGTACAGAATTATTAGCGTCTCATGTCGGCAGAAGGGGTGACGGAGCGGCATTTCTGTAAAATAAAAATATAAACCTTAATTATAAGTCGCCTAAATTAACCTTTGGTGCTTTTGACAATACAATGCTTTTGAGACTGTGATTGTCGATGATGAGATCGACTACAAAATAACTCGAGTTTTGGTAATATAACTCATGTATGTATGTATGTATGTATTTACTTTATTGTACATAGAAATATAAACACGAGAAACACAGTTACAGAGTCAATTAAATACAACAAAGGCGAACTTATCCCTGAAAGGGATCTCTTCCAGTTAACCTTTGAGGAAATGAGTAGAACAGAAGTAACGATGAATGACAAACAAAAGCAAAAGTGTACAATCCCTAAAATAAATAAAATGCACGTTTTGAATACACATTACTCCAAATATACATAAATAGAAATATAACAATACAAGAGTACATATACATATAATATATATAGGTATAAATAAAGATTTTATTCATTTTAGATCATGTATTGTTACCATTCTTTCTTAACTTATATTATTACTCAATGGCAGTGCGGCAGTAACAACTAACAACTAGATTTGCACACGTGTGGTGACCTCGCGCTTTTACTAAACGTATTTAATGCGGTGTAGTCGGTGCTAGTCTGCGGCGGTATAGTCTGCCGATTTGTAGCTGGCCCCGAACTACCAATCCTTTGTCTATTGTTAAGTAAAACCGCACCACAGTGTTCCGTCTAGAACAAGCTAGGTGGACAAAATTCATTATCAAATTTCCACTAATGGGTAATTAGATTAGATAAATAACATTCTTAAACCCCCAAACCCATAAATAGATCATGCCTAACTTTCTAATTTTATGAGTTATAGGGCGCCAAAGTCAGCTAACGAGGAAAGTGCAATCGCACAATTAAATCAGTTGCAATTCTGTGATGCGTTCAACAACATCTCTTTCAAGTAAAACATTATATTGTGGAAAGTTGTAGTAATAGATCTTATAGCTGAAGGTAAGCACTTTATATTTTTCATTTAAACATATTCATATCTCTCGTAATAGTGCAATATATGTAGCATTAAAAATGTACTTTAAAAATGTTGAATTTTTTCTTAGTTTTCGAACTTTGATAGACTGGCAAACACTTGACAACACTTGACAACAGTCTAGATTTTACATATAGTGTACTACCATTATCCTTCTTTATGATGGTGTATATTTCATTTTTCACAAATTTTCACAACATTTTTTTTCTTTTTTTTTGCAGAACACGTTTTCTCTATTTCAGGGAAGGGGTTTTTGAAGAATGGACAAATAACGGGAAAAAAGACGGAAATTCCCACCTTTATCAGTTTATATTGGTAAAATATGAGTTACGAGATTTCACGAAAGAGTCTGAGAGACGGTTGAAAAATATTTAAACCAGTTATTCATCAAAACTGAATACCAAGTGGAATAGTGCGTTAAGATTAAAGAAGCAATTTGTGGAAAAGTTTTAAAGGGGTCTGGATGGCCAAAATATAGAATTACGAGTGTGCATAACTAGATCAAGTACATCAACGTCGTCTGAAAATGTTAATCCTGCAGGAAGACCCAAATTAAACTCCAAAACTTCCTCTTTCAAAACGAAAAAACGCTGAATTAAAGATCTGGTACAATTACGTAGTGTTTTAACTGCTGCTTAAATCCCGATTGATTCGTCATCGGCAGGAAATAGAACACGGAAAAAATGTTAAAAAATATTAGAGAAAATCCACATAAGCCAACGTAGTCTTGTTCTTACGACAACAGTAGGAACTTCAATGAATTCTAGGCAGCTAAGTGTTAATGAGGCATTAGCATATTATTGAGTCAAAATCGAAATAAACAAACTTACAAGCAGACTAAAAAGTGGTTAATGAATGCTGATCATCATAAATATCCATCATATCATTATTTGCCCAATGCAATAGGTACATGCGTGTTATATCCTTCAGAAGAACTTCAAAAAACTTACGCAAAACAAGGAAAACAATTATTATTCTGATATAATACATGAGTTAGAACAGATTATTAGGTTATTAATCATTAACAAATTTAAAATAATTTATTATTAATAATAAGTTAAGTTTTAATTAATTTTTTATATATATTTTTATTTTTTTGTATATTTTTAAGTAAATAATTTAAAAAATAATGTATCTAATGAACTGGAAAAATTTTGTTTATTATTGGGTTAATCAATTATTTGTAAAAAATATATAATTAATTTAAATATATATTTTATTTTAATTTTTTTACTTTTTTTCATGGTATTTTAGAAAATTTAATAAATTATATTTAATTGAATAATATTAACCATAATACTACCCAAAAACAAAAAAATAATTTTGTCCACCTAGCTTGTTCTAGACGAAACACTGTGCGCACGTCCTACGTACCTGCAAAAAAATTGGCACCTGAGCGGGGGCTTGTCCAACGCTCAAAAAACTAGTGCAGGTGCGCTCTCCGGTAACGCGCCTTTGTTACGCATCTGGATGACACATTTTAGACTGGTTCGACTCGCCAGCACTCAGTAACCATAGATAATTATACAACTCTTTTTTTACTAGTAGAGGCACGTGCGGTTTTACTTAACAATATACAAAGGATTATCGGCTCAGGGCCAGGGCTATTGGGAATGTGCGAAGTCGGTGGCGCTGATCGTCACAAACACAGGTAATCTTATGGAATGTCCGCCATTAGTACTAGCGGCAGCCGCTTGAACTAATTTTACTCCATAAGATTTAACGTAGAAATTCCGACAAAATGAGGGCAGCACCAGTCATGCACATAGCGAATAACCGCGAAAATCGAAGTTCGCAAATTGCGGGGAGTTTTCTCTGTCACTCTAATTACGCATTCGTTGGAGAAAAAGAGAAAGATCCCCGCAATTTGCGAATTTCGGTTTTCGCGGTAGCCCCCCAGTTACAGATCGAAAGACTATAGGTACGAGTATACCTCTTGGTATCGAGTCTCCGCGATGATGTATTGAAGCATCTTCACTCCTCGGAGTGGCTCCTTCTCTTCATCATGGATCATCTTGTACACTTCGGAGTCCTTCAGGTACTCCAGCTTGTGCGGCAGCTTCGTATTAACAATGGTTATGTTTAATACGACTGTTTTTAATATTGAAATTAACATGATGAATACAATGCTTTTGTTCTAAGCCAGGGGTCTCCAAACTCCGGCCCGCGGGCCAAATCCGGCCGGCGACGCGTTCCATTTCGATCCGCCGACACATAAAGCGAGTGCCCGCTGTCCGGCCCGCGAGAGCCACGCTCCAGGGGTCAGCATTCATTAAGAGTGGAACTGTTCCTATCAGCAGCAACCAGACACCCTCCCCGCGAAAGTTTCTGGGACGCAATATACGAGTATATACTCGTAACTCGGCCCTCAGGTAAAAAAGTTTGAAGACCCTGTTATAAGTAGTGCGTTTTTATGACTTTATTTTGTTAGCTTTATCTTGCAGAATGGCCTACGAGTAGTGTTAAGAGTGTTCGTTAAACTATCAATTTGATTTGTTCATAACACTTATAGCAAATTTTTAGCTTCCAACTTAATAGTTATTTTATAGGCAATTACAGCATAGTGTGTGATGAGGTAATAGAAGCAGTTTTTGACATAAAAGCGAATTGATTTTTAGCTGTGTTTGGTGTTTATTGAGTATAATGATTCTAATGCCCGTGATGTTTTAGTAGTTATAAATAGTATGAGACCTCTCTGTAGTCAGCTTCAGCGATGACGGGTGTCAGTAGCTCTACCCTCTTCACCGGCTGCTGTTCCATGCCGTGGAGCTTGTACTCCGAGTTCAAGATACAGGCTATAGTATGATACCTCTCTGTAGTCAGCTTCAGCGATGACGGGTGTCAGTAGCTCTACCCGCTTCACCGGCTGCTGTTCCATGCCGTGGAGCTTGTACTCCGAGTTCAAGATACAGGCTATAGTATGATACCTCTCTGTAGTCAGCTTCAGCGATGACGGGTGTCAGTAGCTCCACCCGCTTCACCGGCTGCTGTTCCATGCCGTGGAGCTTGTACTCCGAGTTCAAGATACAGACTGTAGTACGATACCTCTCTGTAGTCAGCTTCAGCGATGACGGGTGTCAGTAGCTCCACCCGCTTCACCGGCTGCTGTTCCATGCCGTGGAGCTTGTACTCCGAGTTCAAGATACAGGCTATAGTATGATACCTCTCTGTAGTCAGCTTCAGCGATGACGGGTGTCAGTAGCTCCACCCTCTTCACCGGCTGCTGTTCCATGCCGTGGAGCTTGTACTCCGAGTTCAAGATACAGGCTATAGTATGATACCTCTCTGTAGTCAGCTTCAGCGATGACGGGTGTCAGTAGCTCCACCCGCTTCACCGGCTGCTGTTCCATGCCGTGGAGCTTGTACTCCGAGTTCAAGATACAGACTGTAGTACGATACCTCTCTGTAGTCAGCTTCAGCGATGACGGGTGTCAGTAGCTCCACCCTCTTCACCGGTTCTTGTTCCATGCCGTGGATTAGCTTGTACACCTCCGAGTTCTTGAGGTGGTCCGTGGTGATTGGCGGCTTTTCGTACTTCATGAAGTTCACCCTGTATGGAGGTACTGTGTTAACTTTCTTTTACCACCAGGTCTAGTATGAGTTGCGTTCTCGCGCGCGAGTTCATACTTAGTCTGTATCTTTAGGTATTTAAATAAAAGTAAACAAAATCTACCTTCAAATGGCTCCTTAAGCCAGTTGAGGGTAGATGAAAATATTACATGATCAAATAATGTAGTTTAAAGTCAAGGCGTTCAGTGATTGATCCCTATTACGTTTAACTGATAAACGAAAGCATAGAACCATAGTTATATGAAAAGAAAATACCTAGAAACCCTTTACAATTACATGTGTTTATATGAGAATCGATTCGGGGCTGATGACACGCCTGCCGTGTCATCAATGTTTTTTATGTGTGACGTATGATACGGGAGGAGTGTCATCATATTCTATGGCGCATGGCATGGCTGCCGTGTCATGAAATGACTGTTCCGCGCCACAGCCAAAAGTTTTCGAAAATGGAACACGCAACGAATCGGGAAAAACCAGCCGGCCTAGCCAAGGTGACAATCGTTATCGCTTCGACAACGAAACGCTTTGTGTCTCTCTATCACTCTTCCATATTAGTGCGACAGTGACAGTTGCGTTTCGATCGCTATGGAGCGTTAGCGATTGGCACGTTGGCTACGCGGCCAGGTCTCTACTGTGATCCATTTTCCCAAAGATCTCATGCCAGTAGGTACATGCAATGCGTTTAAAACAACAAAGCAAAAACTCACTTCTATTATTTGCTCTAAAGCTGTTATCACAGTGTCGCGGAGGATATGGAAGTCTACCAAGTGGCAGTTCGATTCTCTGGAACGTTTGTTATTTTACAGTTTTGTTTTATTTTCAAAGGATTGCAAAAATAACTATGTAGAAATAACCATATTGTTTGGTAGAGCTGTTACTCAAAGGGACTATGGGCAGATTATACGAGTATAACACTCAAGTCAAGTACACTTACATATATCTGATATAGGTATGGTATCATATGCACATCAACTATAAAATAATCATTTTTGACAATACATAGTTGCATAACTTCAAGATGCGTATATATGTCGGCGGCCGATCGTAAGATCAGGCATATGGTGAAATTCCTAGGCAAATCGTGAAACGTGAAAATCTTTGACTCGTTCCCTGAGTCGACGGAGCCCCGCTCCTATTTCTGGGCAGTTTGCTCTTCGGGCATCTGAATCAACCTAACGAACCTATCTTACCTATATATTGGTTTAATGTGACTATCCTCAAAACAATACACAGGAACATTACCATCTGCCTGATTTTACGATCGGCCGCCGACATATACACATTTAAAATACCATAAGGGTTCTAGTCATTAAATAATTTTCCTCGCGTTATCCCGGCATTTTTGCCACGGCTCATGGGAGCATGGGTCCGCTTGACAACTAATCCCAAGAATTGGCGTACCATAAAAGTTCTGGTATCTTGCTAAAATTGTCAAATGTCAATGGGTTTCTAAGGGCGGTGTTCCATCCGTCCAATATCTTTGTTCAATGTGTATTGTGTCTCACATTTTTCATTGAGAGTGATGGCTTCTCTACACGATGGGCCAGCGCCGGCCACTCCAAGGGACGCATTTATGCGCTAGAGGGAGCAAGTGATATTGCTATCTCATTCTACCGCATGGCTGCGTCCCTTGGAGTGGCCGGCGCTGGTCCATCGTGTAGAGGAGCCATGAGATGCAATGACATTGGACAACGAAACTGGGCAAGAAGCCGATTATCGAATCTCGAACGCTCGATTTCGTGTGTTTCGTTCAATTATATCTCCACTACTAGGCATTAAAATTCTACTAATAGAATTGAAAACGAGTGATCAGCCGGCCTAGTCAAGGTTACAATCGCTATCGCTTCGACAACGAAAACCATATGTCTCTCTATGCTGATGACACTTCCATATTAGTGCGACAGTGACAGTTGCGTTTCAAATAATAGAAGTGAGTTTTTGCTTTGTTGTTTTAAACGCATTGCATGTACCTACACTGAGAGAAAAGGATAACAAAAATTCACTTAGAATTACAAAAATAAACTTAATCCGGGGACAAGGAGAGTCAACTAATAGGAACAAATTGACTTTTGCAATTTCTATTTAGTTCTTGCAATTTCTATTATCTGTTTGTTGAAATTAGATTTAGGATTACTGAGCTGTTTGTAGAAATAAATAAACTTTACAGAAATAGTGAAACGTCCATAATTATTACTAAACTTCATTTTTTCCCCCAGTACAGAACTGTTTTTTTTAATTCCTGGTGATGATTTTTCTCTCAGTGTACTGGCATGAGATCTTCGGGAAAATGGATCACCTGGATGGAATGGATGGCCTGGCCGCGTAGCCAAGATGCCGATCGCTTACGCTCCGTAGCGATCGAAACGCAACTGTCACTGTCGCGCTAATATGGAAGAGTGATAGAGAGACATAATGCTTTTCGTTGTCGAAGCGATAGCGATTGTAACCTTGGCTAGGCCGGCTGTACCTACCACTCCATCCAAATTTCTATCGCTCGTATTTCAAATAATAGCATTTCGCCGTTTTCCACCGATTTTCGAGTGACGAAATCGAGCGATCGAATTTCAAAAATCGCCCCTCAGGTGGAATACCACCCTAAGTAACCCAGATGTACAGTCGCCATCAGATATATCGGAGCGGCCAAGGTGCTCACAATCATCTGAATACGCCTCTATTGTCAGGGCGTTAGAGTGCGTGTTCAGATATTGTGAACACCTTGGCCGCTCCGATATATCTGATGGCGACTGTACTTATATAATTTCTTTGCTTGCCTCTTACGTAATTGAGTTTACATAGAACCTTACCTATACTTCCTAATACCCCTCTGGACGTCGCCCCACGGCCACACTTTGTTCCAGTTTTCGATCTGCCGCACGCACACATGCAACAAACGCAAAAACCAACACTTAAACACACACACACAGACATTAGCACCCTAGTATGGGACACATATTACTGGTGAGTTGTATGCGTATATCAGAGTTTTTTTCTTTCTAAACTATAAAGTGGGCGTAAACTTAACTGATAACTAATTGGTAGAGATGCAACGGATAATTGTTTGGCCGGATACCGGATAATAGGCCTGACCATCGGCCGTATATCCGGTATCCGGCCGCCGAATATTCAGCCAGCGAAACTATACGTTTCGGTTTTTCAGGTGCGCATTCTGCAGGTTTGACCTGTTTCCTAGTGAACGTTCGCGCGGACTCATTTCTATACCTAGTTCGTTTTTTTTAGCATTAGAAAGAACTCCGCAGAAGCAAGCGTGCAGTTTTTATCAGACTCATTAATTGTTAATAATTATTGAATTATCTAATGTAGCATGGTCAATACATATAATTTACTTCAAATTGTTACCGCTTAAAGTGTCAGATTTAGAACCACAAGCGAACTTCTGCGAAGTTCTTTCTAATGCTAAAAAAAACGGACTATAGGTTCGAAATGAGTGCGCGTGCAAGTCAATGGAATGACTAATTGTTCGAAAATAATAAACAAGTACGGTTATGACCGTGTCTGTTTCTTAAATCCAATTTGTTTATTCCGAAATCAAGCAATGTTACTATCCGGTATCCGGCCAGATAGTAAAATAATAATAGTAACCGAATATCCGGTGCATCTCTACTAATTGGTGAACTTTTTGGCTTGGGCTGGTGGAGGGTGGAGTGAAAAATCACCGGATAAGATTTTATTGTTTTCAGTATTACTTAACCCTTAAATGCATGATTTTTTCTTTTTGCCCGAAATTAATATATGTATTACATAATTGTTTGCTGATTCTAGGAAAAGTAGAAAAAAATATATAACTGCGAAATCAGTGTTAGAAGTTGAATTGGCTAAATCATATTTATGTAAATATGTAATTTTCAGTAATACATATATAATTTTTTTTACTACCATTAGAAAAGTACACTATTTGCGATATACCTATGATAAAGTTTTTAAATATAAAATAATTACATACCCCGAAAAAACCGTTCAAAATCACATACAAAAAATTATTAGGTAACTTGTGGATTTTTCCAAGCTTACCGAATTTTCGTCTTAAAACGAATGTAATTTTTATAAATTAAAAATAATGCGTAAATTTAACTATTAAATCATCACCCTATTATGGTAACATTCCATTTCTAACCGCAGCTGCATTACTGACAATTTTACTATGGAAATTGACAATGACAGCGACGCGTTCAGTACCGGTAGTGCAGCTGCGGTTAGAAATGGAATGTTACCATTACTTGACTTTTGGTATAGAGGTGCGTTCAAGAACGTAAGCCTTTTTATTTTAAAACTGTGAGCTGTCTAATGCTTTGTAGACATTTAGCAACACTATACATTTAAGGGTTAAAAATCGCAAGCATTATAATGCGTGTCCCTTATAACAGTTTATATTCCACAACATTAAACACAAATCAGTAAATTATATCAATGACACATTAGAAAACAGTTAAGTGTTACACAGTTTTACAAATGTACAAAAATATTACAAATTAATAATAAGCGAGAAACAGCCAAGTGACAACAAACGATTCACGTTACAACACAATATACAATTTATATATGTCGGCGGCTGATCGTAAGATCAGGCATATCGTAAAATTCCTAGGCATATCGTGAAACGTGAAAATCTTTGACTCGTTCCCTGAGTCGACGGAGCCCCGCGTAGCGGAGCTCCTATTTTTGGGCAGTTTGCCCTTCGGGCATCTGAAGCAACCTAACGAACCTATCTTACCTATATGTTGGTTTAATGTGACTATCCTCAAAACAATACACAGGAACATTACGATCTGCGATCTGCCTGATCTTATGATCGGCCGCCGACTCGGAGTAATTAACAACGGAGACGCCATGTCTAAAATTTTCGGTACAAAATAGTCTGCCGTTTTTTGCGGGGGAGGGGCACATCAAATGTATAGGTACGTCATGTCAGATAAACGTCAGTCCATACATATGGTTGACCATTGGCCGCCTATTTTCGACAGAGGGGAATGCCTGTTAATGGCGGCTCCATTGTTAATTACTCCGAGGCCGCCGACATATACATATACGACACAACAAGAACACAAGTGCAGTGCACAACATATATGGGCGTAAAAGACACATAATATGTATTTAATACTACATATGTAGTGCATTTTTTTTTTGTCTTCGTATTTTCTCTGGAACTTTCGTATTTGTCATGCTATTTCAGTCAACGTCAGTACTTTTTGTACCCAGAATGTCTGAAATAGCAAGACACGCGGCCCGATTCGAACTGTAAGATACATCAGTTAATAGATCTAGAAACGATATGGATTAGATATACAGGGTGATTCATGAGACGTGAGCAGGACTCGTCCTACGCACTCAGTAACTGATAATTGATCGATCACCTTCGTATTTAGGTGAAACAACCACACTTTGTCCTATTTTTTACCTTTTGGTGAGAGCAAATCTAATTTTTACAATCATGGTCACCCTACAAGACCTAATTAATAAACATAAAACCTCTTTAACCGTCATGGCAGCATTTTGATTACGAGGAAAATAAACTGTCAAACTTGAGTGAGATACGAGTTTTCAAAAGTAACCAGACCGTGATGACAGTGATGACATTCAATTTGACACAGAACATCGGTAGTTTAGTATTCTAATTTTAGGGTGACCATGCATGTCGTAAATAAATAAATAACTTTTTTTTCAACACGATTAGAAAATTAACGTTAACCTCACTAAATACTGATACGAAACAGTTGCTTATAATTTACGAAATGCACAGTGTTAGTCCTGCTCACGTCTCCTGAATCAGCCTGTATATGTCAGTGTAAAATGTGACGTTTCTTCGAACAAAAACATCACTTGACACTGACACATTATTCCATATCGTTTCTAGATCTATTAACCGACGTATCTTAAAGTTCGAATCGGGCAGGCGTTCGTACGGTTCCGTGAAAATACGATGGAAAATAATTATGTACTACATCTGTACACAAATAATGGACATATGTGACGTCCCACGGGTAAAGGTACCTTATGGCGGTTGGCGCTTACGCTATTATATTATTAACGCCGCTCCAACACTATTGCGGTGCTATGCTACGTAAGCGCCAGCCGTCATAAGGTACCTTTTCCTGTGGAGAGTCACATATAACGAGTAAAACCCTTATGAACGCCTATACACAAGTAAATACACAATATTCACATGTGGGATATACGTATTTATACTTTGCCATGTTAACTTACACACGATAAACATTTAAACATTGATTTTGCTTTTAGATTAAAGAAATACGAACAAGAAATAAACATAACACTGATTTAAACTTTCACGATTATTAAACATTATCAAACTGCACAACGGGACTTAATCGCGTATTTAAGTTTTAAAAAACTCGAAAAACTAGAAGATGTTGATGTCAACTTGAGCCAGTCTTCTCCGAGACCACGGGGACAACGCCGTCCACGAAACGTCGGAGGTAAATCTTAAAACTTAAATACGCGATTAAGTCCCGTTGTGCAGTTTGATAAGAAATAAACATTATGTTGAATAAGCATAATTGATATTTTAAACGACCCTCTAAGGAATAGCAGTAACTTTAATTACAAATATAACTAAATATTTACAAATAAACTTAAAATTAAGCGGATATTTAACTTTTCGAACGCCATACCAAACACTTATATACATGATTTTTTTTTAATTAATGATTCAGATATAGTGCATAATTATTTTCCATCGTATTTTCACGGAAACGTACGAACGTGTCTTGCTATTTCAGATAGTCTCA
Source organism: Cydia fagiglandana (assembly GCF_963556715.1). Lineage (NCBI taxonomy): Eukaryota > Metazoa > Arthropoda > Insecta > Lepidoptera > Tortricidae > Cydia > Cydia fagiglandana. Next base: position 6,078,552 of record NC_085957.1, read on the forward strand.
GTACAAAAAATACTGAGGTTGACTGAAGTAGCGTGACAAATACGAATGTTTCCGAGAAAATACGATGGAAAGCATTTATGCACTACTCTGGACCTAGATGATATATCGTAAATGAATCCATAGCAGTGATTGTGTTCATTATGACATTCCAAAAATTAAATGAAAGTTATAGTTATTATGTATAAACTGTACATGAATAACGATAAAAGATCCTTGTGTCATTAATTAACTCTACAAAGACCTTTAAAGCGATGTTAGCAGCTCTACATATTGTAATTACAAGCATTCAGTGGCGGATTTGCCCTAAGGCACAGTAGGCCCGGGCCTAGGGCGGCAAGATATTTAGGGGCGGCAAATTGTGTCAAAAAATTCGCTGATGGTAACAATAAATTACTCAAAATGTAGTCAATATTATGGGTGCCTTGAAAGGGGCGGCTACAGCGCCTGGGGCCTAGGGCGGCAAAGACTGCAAATCCGCCACTGCAAGCATTTCTATCAAAATATATCAAGCTACGTATAAAAGCGGAATTGTTAAAAAGCTAAGATATTGTTTAATAGGTATTGTAATTTTTTCGTTAGTATAAAAATTAAAACAACCCAAGCTAAGCGTTATTTATGATAATTACTTATATTTAAAAAGTTAATTATTATAAGTAAAGTCTTTTTATGGGCAGGGTTAAATTACTTTGGGTAATAAAAATACGTATCATAAATGTAGAGCTGCTACATTAAGGCCTCACACGCACGAGCGCTTTTACAACGCGCGTTAAAAAAGCGTTTGATTGACACAAATGGAGACATGTGTATTCCCACATGTATATTTGTATCATGTGTATTTGTGTGTGTGTGTATTCACATGATGGCGGTGGCGCTTTTTATCAAGCGTTGTTGGATTTTGGACTTCAAGCGTTGGTTGTTAAATTTAATTTAGCGTGGGGACGGATTCAAGCGCTTTTTTAACAAGCGTTGAATTAGCGCTCGTTGGTATGTGAGGCCTAAATGTGTATGGGAATGACCAACCTCTCGTCGTATGGCAGATGAACGCTTTCGTATGTATTCCTATAAAAATGAAACACATGAATAAAATAGAAAATGGCCACACAATCTTTTACACACTAATAATCATTGCTTGTCAAATTCCAAAATTACAATATACGAGTACTTAATCGGGCTAAAAGGCAACGTACAAATTTTGTGTGACAGACCGTTAAAATTCGTGCAATAGTTAATTTTTTATATAATTAATGTTTGAAATGTTTTACTCGTACATGATATTTTTATTTAAGTACTGATGAAACTATTTTAAATTAAATCTAATGACTGACGAAAGAGCAAATAAATCAATGATCTCTGAAAATAAATTTGATGAAATTCAGTTTCATTTAATTTTATAAATGATTCGAACCTTGTTTTTCTATTTTACGGAATGAAAACGCCAGAGACTAAAACAATTACTAATAAATTATTATTAGTAATAATGTTGAATGCTCTAAAGTTTTTTTTATGTTTGATTCATTGAGTGAAATTGCGTTTTACTAAGGAGGGTGGGCTAATTGGCCTATTGATCAATAAGGACAAGCGATATGTCAATGGATAGCTTATTTTAAGTTCTAAAACTTTTGCTATGGCAGGTAATCCCAAATCTTTGTGTGAAAAAAGTTATCGCTGCAGAAAGTCATGCGAGTTGAAACGTGACTGTACAGTTTTTTTTTCGATACTATGTTCCTGTGTCGCAGATCATGAAGGTTTTGTTATTGTTGATGATTTTGTGTTACAATATTTTAGTTTTTTATTCGTTTTCTTTATGTTTTTTTTGACAATTTTTAAACAGCGATTTGACAAGTCTCGCCATACAAAAAATAGAGCATATAAAAAAACCTTTCCGATGGTATGTCACTTATTTTTATTGGTTCATGGGCCAGTGTCCATACAAATATGCCCATCCTCCTTTACTATGTATTTAAAATAACTTAACAACTAATAAAAACAGTACCCCAGCGCTTTTCCTTGTATCAGCTCCGCCTGAGCAGTCAAAGTCTCGGCGATGAACGCGTCATTGTACGCGTCTTTAGGCTTCCTCCACTTTCGGCCTCCGGGCAACACCACCGGCCTCTCAGATGGCGTGAGAGGCCCAAAGACGGGCTTGGGCTTGCCGACGCGCGGCGTAGGCCTCTGCTTCAGCTGTCTGGCCTCCTGGTCTAGCTGGAGGTCCGCCATTAGTTCCTGTTTTGGGGTCAAGGTTGGGGGATTATGGTTAAGAAATGTTTCGGTTTTGATATGAAATCTAAGGGATTTTTGCAGAATCAGCGTGTCAGAAAATCTTAATTAAGCTTTGTGTTCACTTTGCCGTGTGTGGCTACTGGCTATGTCCATATCAAGTAGGAATTAATTAGTTTCTTAAGTGTAGGGTACAGGAGTTATATTTTATACAAGCTTTTATTTAGTTTCACCTGACCGTTGTCTGTCTGTCGGTCTGTAATCAAATCTTGCAAGGTAAATTTGATCCACTTCCCGGTTTCCGATTGAGCTGAAATTTGGCATGCATGTATAAATCGGATGACAATATTGACAATGCAATATTATGGTACCATCGAGCTGATCTGATGATGGAGAGAGGAGGTATGGCCATAGAAGGTGATGAAACAACGCAACTTAATTGTGTTAGGGGTTTTTAGAATTGTCTCGATGTGAATTATTTGTCTGTCGTAAGAATAGTACAGTCAGCGATAAAAGTGTGTACCAAAAATAAAATTTTTGCCAAAAACGTATTTCTGTTTGTGTTCAACTAAATAAAATTCTTAGAAAATTTTGATATTGGGGAGATTTTATCTATACATATAATAAAGCTGAAGACGGTCGAAAGTCTGTACATGGAAGATATTTGAAAAAAAGTTGGCTGGGGATACTTAGAATCGATAACAGAACACGTTCCAACAGTTTTTAGAATTTTTGTCTGTTTGTCTGTTTATCTGTTTATCTGTTTATCTGTTTGTCTGTTTATTTGAACGCGCATCACGTGAAAACGGCTGAAAGGATTTTGATGAAAACTTCACTAATCTGTCGAGAAAATCCCCGGCCAGGTTATAGGCTATAAAAATTTAACCCTTAAAAGGGGGGGTAGCCACAACACTCGCTTGATTTAAGTTTGCCCCTGAATCTTATGGCGCTACTTAGGAAGGAGGGGCAAACTCTTTTCAGATATGTGCTACCACTATTGAGTACCCTGACTGAATTAACAGATGGCGCTGAATTTGAAGCCACCGCGGAAAGATCTTACCAAATTAACTCTAAGTTAGAAAGGGGGTACGGATATATGTATCAGCAAAAATAATTGAATAATTATGTTGATTTAATAAATTAATAATACAACAAAATTAAACGACAGTAAATTAATTGCCCCTCATTGCACAGTGCCATCTTTTGGGGAAGTGAGTAAACATTAAGTAATTAAGAAAACTAAAAATGAGTTTACATAGTTACGTAAGTAGTGGTAAAATAAACACACATATCAACACGCGTATAATTGCATAGTTATTTAAAATTATTAATTTTCTCCGTCATGAATTATACCTAATCGTAATTATATCGCACCCATATCAAATCTATATTCATACGTATCGCCTACTTTAAGCACTTAATAATAATGACCACGAAGGTGGGTACTTTGAGAAAAAAAACATTGACCTCTGTCATTTGCAGTGCCGGATTAACCCTTTTAAGCAAAATAAGCACTTGCTTAGGGCACATGAAACTTTTATACGTGTGTACCCATCTAATAACGAAGGGCCGTAGGGATCAAGTAAGAGAGTGAGGGTACGTAAGAACATCTCCAACGTAGGCTTTCGATTTGACCTTACGCGGAGGCCCTTAAAGTCATGGAAAAAAATCTTGCTTTCGGGCTTGCGGCCAGCGGATTTTTTCGACATAGGTTACCGATTTTATAGTGAAATTTGCTCTCTTGCACGCCAGATTTGTCGGCCAAACCGAGTTGCTCCTTAGCCGCGATCCTGAGACCTAACTGTGTGTTATAAGGGGCCCCGTGAAAGCCGAAAACTAAAAAGATCCTATGAAGAAGCGCTTTCGAGTGAAGCCACAGAGCGAGCAGTAGAAGAGTCGTGATTACATGCATAGATTCGATTTCAAGCCACTCTTTTGCAGTTCGGTCTTATGCGAGGTCTTCTGCCTTATGGCAAAGTTAATCTTCTGCCTTAATTACACTTGGGCGTGGATCCAAATCCAAGCTTTCCTCTTTCGAAGCTGGGCCTTCTGCCTTGCTCACACTTCGCCCATTCAATTCACTTGGTCAATTCCAAGTCCAAGCTCTGCTTTCTTTTCTGTATGAAAACAACCTCGCTGACACCGTTAAAATGTCGAGCCCTATGCGAAGCTAGGCTGATAGAAAACTGTCCCGTCCCTTCTCTGTAATAAATTCTGGATACGCGCCTGGTTGGGACTAAAAGTAAAAACTAATGTACAACTGTCTATCTAATTGGGTTTTTTATATCGATAAATTTTTGCGCTCGCTTCGCTCGCGTTTATAATAACATTATAAGATATGATAAAAGTGACATTAGGGTGGCGACTACAGCAGCACTACTCTGTTGCAACGTTACTGCTGCAGCCCTGTCGATTTTCGTGATAAAATGCTGTGACTGATTCCCATACTAAAAGTAAAAATGTACTACTATCTATCAAATTGCGTTTTTATATCAAAAAATTTTCGCACTCGCTTCGCTCGCGTTTTCAATAACTTTCTAATGTATGGCGACTACAGCAGCATTACTCTGTTGCAACGTTACTGCTGTAGCACTTTCAATTATCGTGATAAAATGATGTGACCGATTTCTATACTAAAAGTAAAAATGTACAACTGTCTATCAAATTGCGATTTTATATCGAAAAATTTTCGCACTCGCTTCGCTCGCGTTTTCAATAACTTTCTAATGTATGGCGACTACAGCAGCATTACTCTGTTGCAACGTTACTGCTGCAGCACTTTCAATTTTCGTCATAAAATGATGTGACCGATTTCCATACGAAAAGTAAAAATGTACAACTATCTATCAAATTACGTTTTTATATCGAAACATTTTCGCGCTCGCTTCGCTCGCGTTTTCAATAATTTTCTAATATATGGCGACTGCAGCAGCATTACTCTGTTGCAACGTTACTGCTGTAGCACTGTCGATTTTCGTGATAAAATTATGTGACTGATTTCCAAACTAAAAGTAAAAATGTACAACTATATTATTTATCAAATTACGTTTTTATATCGAAACATTTTCGCGCTCGCTTCGCTCGCGTTTTCAATAACTTTCTAATTTATGGCGACTGCAGCAGCATTACTCTGTTGCAACGTTACTGCTGTAGCACTGTCGATTTTCGTGATAAAATGATCTGACTGATTTCCATACTAAAAGTAAAAATGTACAACTATCTATCAAATTGCGTTTTTATATCGAAAAAATTTCGCGCTCGCTTCGCTCGCGTTTATAATCACTTTCTAAGTGACATACGGGTGGCGACTGCAGCAGCATAACTCTGTTGCAACGTTACTGCTGCAGCACTGTCAATTTTCGTGATAAAATGATGTGACTAATTTCCATTCTCAGCTGTAATGCAGCAATAACCGTTATTCAACTTACCGAAAAAAGAATCAATGTAATCTCGATGACCCTAGGGACAGGGGGCACCATAGTCTAGAAATGCTTAGGGCATCAAAATATCTTAATACGGCACTGGTCGTTTGCGGAGTCAAACGATTTGTGACTCGCATTTAAAACGCATTACCAAAGTCTCGCGAAAGTCTCGCAACGCATTGAGGTTACAAGGGGCACGTGGTCTTCCTCAGGAGTCTGAAGAAGACCACGATTAGTGGCGCTCTAGCCAGGCAGGCTTCGCTTTCGCTCGCGCGCGTATACCTTACTGTATCGTCTGATATACATCTACTACTCTGTCGTTCAAATCACGTGTAAAATTTGAATAAGGGCGAAAAAAACAATTGATTTTGGAGTGTAGTTTTATTTAGTGGTACCTAATTGTAAAATATTGTATCTGGTCTGCAGTCCTCTAGCATATCCATCTGTCAACTTTACTTCAAGTTCCGCCTCCAGGGGAGAGGGAGAGAAATTAGGATTAGAAATTAGCCGCTTACTGACACAGATCGAATTCCACGCGGGCGGAGCCGCGGGCACAGCTAGTGGTTAATAAATGTAGTATGGGACATCTTTGTGTAGATAAAATCATGTTGTGAAAATTGTGGATAATCATTTGTTTGGCGACTTTCGGCGCGATTCGGGAAATGATTTAGAGATTCACTAGATATGAAATAGTAAAGATATGTGACGTTCCACGGCAAAAGGTACCTTATGGCGGCTGCCGCTTACGCTTTTTTACTAACGCCTCTCCAATATTCAGTTGGAGCAATGGTACCTTTTTCCGTGGAACGTCACATATCTTTACTATTTCATATCTAGTGAATCTCTAAATCATTTCTCGAATCGCGCCGTTTGGCATTTAGGGAATGAGGCATATTATGAAACCTGCTGTTTTAGGTCACTAGGAAATTTAGAATTCTATCGAATGTAAAAACACTCCATGATAAATACCTAGTGCATAAAGCCTCCTCCACACTCGTGCGCGAATCGCGGCGCGAAGTCGCGAACGCGAGTGTGGCGTCGATTTTCGCAGACAGCGAAATCGACTCCACACTCGCGTTCGCGGCTTCGCCCGCGATTCACGCGCATAGTCTGGAGGGGGCTTAATAGCGCGTAATTTACTGAACTATGGTGCCTAGTGTATACATTTAACTAATCAAATTTTGTTTTATTTTCCACTATCGATGAATACTATACACAATATGTCGAGACACGAGTTCACACTGTTGCGAACCTGTTTGTCTTCCTTCTTAGGTCCGTTCGAAGATGTTAGGGACGGCCTTTGCTTTTGACTGGCCTCTTCACGCTGAGGTTGCACCATGACTTTCTAGAGTAGTTAAGTTAATATCAAATATTTAATAAGTTGTAATCTTTAAGGATATTGATGACCGATGGGTGAGATTCTTTCCTTTCAGTTTGTCCTGTCATAGAGAAATATAGTAATACAAGAGTGCTCACTTCAAACATCAGTTTTGGTCCCAGAAATATTAGTATTTCCATAGCAACTTTCATAGTCGACGTCTAGCATCGAGTAGCGGAATTATCAGTACTTCAAGTGACAATAGATGTAGCACCAACCGGAAACTCTAATCTCAACAACATAAGACTTTCTGGTCGGTGCTACATATACTGTCACTTGACAGTACTATTACTACTTAAAGTACTGATAATTCCGCTACTCGATGCTAGATGTCGACTATGAAAGCTATGGAAATACTAATATTTCTGGGACCAAAACTGATGTATGGAGTGAGCACTCTTGTCTTACTTACTCTATGGTCCTGTTTATAATTTAATTCCTGGCGTCTTTATTCAGTTTTCTGAGGATACTGTTGGTAGCTAGCGGCTTAAAAGAAGGGCTAGAATCGACTACCACACACTACCACATGTTTATTTTTAAACTGTCGATCGTTCCTAGTGTTAAAATAACGATATTTACAAGTAAAGTTAGACCAAGAAAAGTCTGCAGAGATCTTGAGAGCCCATGCAAGTGATATTTTAAACTTCAAACTTCTATGAAATTATGACGTATGAATAACACTTGCACTGAGTGGGCTATCAAAACCGCTGCAGACTTTTCTTTGTCTAACTTCTATAAAACTGCGTCTTCAAGTTGAAGAAAACTAAAGTTTCTCTTTTCCAAACAAAGATAATATGAGAATTTGTAATTTTGTATAGGCCCTCTCGCGCATGAGAGGAGGCCTCTGCCCAGCAGTGGGACGTTTATAGGCTGAAATTATTTACGTGAATGTCGAACCTCTTTCCCTTTAGGTTTAGGTCCGTCTGAGGCTGTGGTCAGCGATGGCCTCTGTTCCATGTGTTTGGGCTCTTTATCCAGCAGAAGACTCCCCAAAAGTTCCTGTCATACGTTAAATTTAGGAAGCTTCATGAAGAAAATAATAATAAGATACTTTATCTAAAATGACTGTTTTTTTTTCAAAATTCTTGTTGAAAAGGGTAAGATTGTTTTTAAAATCAGCAATTGTGGTAGAAATAGTCTTGAAAAAAAAGAAGTTAATAAGTTTTTCGTTATATTAACTTAGTAAAAAATACAGTTTAAAGTGTTGTGAATTTAAAAAATGAAAATATTCTGATTTGTAATATGATTGATTACTCCGATACAAACATTTAATGAATTTAGAAAAATACGAAAAATTGTTAAATAAAATACGCGGACAGTGAAGTACAAAGCATTACAAAAGCCGAAAAATAATGATTTAGAAACTAAAAAGCGTAATAGCTAATACGGCGATATAGCAAACGTTATAAGCCATTTAAATTCTTAAAAGTCACAACAACCCCGCTAAAATGTCTAATGAGTAACTCAATGTTCCATGTTTACTTCTTATTGAAAATTCAATGTTGTAGTGTGACAAGTGAGCCCTCACATACACTAGCACTATCAAATCGACACACATATGACTCACATTAATAAACCTAAGAGCTATCTCGTGGGGCGTCTCCTGAAGCATCTCTTCATATTCTTGGTCAAGCAGTTCGTTCGTTAATTCCTGTTATTGCACAGTTTTTAATTATTTCTTATTCCTTTAATCATCAGCCATCATTGAAAAATCTTTCTTCTCTCTAACCAGATAATCATGTTAAGCATTTGGCTAGCGGCTTTCTAAAACATCCTGATATATTGAAGGTAGGTCCAAATCGAATACCGCCTCTTCCAAATTATCGAAAAGCTTTTTTTTTTAATTATGAATGGGCTTACTCATGGCCACAGACTAGCCGAGGCGTAGACGTGGCCTACGATGGAGCGAGCTCGCCCAGAAGGTGCCTGTTCACTCTTGATTTGAAGGTTGCCGGGTTATAAGAACACGGAAATATACGGCTTATTGCTGTATAAAGTTATGAAGAATAATTTACAGTGTTGTTGAAAATATTATATTGAAAGTTTTATTATTGTTAATGGGATTATTTTACTTCGATATTTAAAAATTATGTGGACTGTATTCAAACGAAATACGAGACGAGATACGAAACGATATACCGTGGAACTTAGGACAGGCTAGGTCAATTGGTAAAAGCACTCACCTTGCTGAGCTGTAGATGACGGTGCAGCTCTCGGTGGAGGCTGGCGCAGGCTTCTCAGACCTTCGGCTCGTCTAGACTTACCTCGAATCCGAGTTACCTGGACCAGCGTGGACACCGAAACGGAGCAGGAGCAGTGCTTCTTCAACTGATTAGCCTTCCACAATGAGTACACACAGTTTACAGACGAAATTGAATCTTTTAGATGAACCGAGACGATAATATTCGAAAATAATAACTAGCGCAGCGAGATGCGCCCGACATGTTACATTTGCGATACGAGAAAAAAAGGGAATATATTTTTTTTTTAAAGTTTGAACGATAATGTTGCCAGGCGAAATTATTTTAAGACTACAATCCTTAACATTTTCCGCCCACCAAAATACAACGTATTTTCCACAAGTTTGTACTGTTATTGTCAACTGAGGATAAAATAGAATCGATATGGCTCAGGGTTTATTTTCCTATTACTATATATTTTTTACTTTAATCTAAATCTACGATAAAATTAATACTTATGACTATATGATAGTGAATTAACACTAGTTTTGCAAAGGTAAGGGACACAGTTTAACTATCGGACGTTTAAGTTCGCCCGATTCTGTGCGAACTGTGACAACACGACAAATCCCGTCACTTCCTGGATGGAGTTGTACCACCCGGCCAATTTTCCACTTCATGGGGCTACATTGCTCATTGACAATGAGCACGAGCGTCCCGACGACAATGTTTTTCTGACCATCGAACCATTTGTGGCGTTGCTGCAATGTGTGCAAATATTCGAGGTGCCACTTGCGCCAGAAATCTTGATGGATCTTTTGTAATAATTTCCATCTCTGAAGTGGACCTAATTTCGCATCTACCATGTTGCTTTCAGGCAATATGGTGAGCGGCTCCAAAGTAAGGAAATGTCCGGGGGTCAAAACTGACAGGTCGTTTGGGTCCGAGCTGACAGGGGACAAAGGCCGTGAGTTCAGCATCGCCTCAATTTGGGTCAAAATGGTATAGAATTCCTCAAATGTAAGGCGCTGAGAGCTCACGACGCGAGCGAGATGTGTCTTTACTGACTTTACACCAGCCTCGGCTAACCCCGAGAAATGTGGGCTGCCGGGCGGGTTAAAAACGAAATTTATTTGTTCTGCACGTGAAGCCTTGGCCATGAATTCTTGGAGCATATTGGATGCGCCAATAAAGTTTCTACCCTGATCCGAGATCAGCCTAGAGCACCGACCGCGGCGCGAAATGAAACGGCGCAGAGCTGCGAGATATGCCTCTGTGGTGAGCTCTGAGGCCAGCTCAAGATGTACTGCTTTGGTGGCAGTGCATACGAAAACGCAAATATACGATTTAAATGTGCGTAGACCACGGCCCCGGGCCAAACAAGTATCAAAGGGACCAGCGTAATCTACTGCCGCTGACGAAAATGGTTTAATTTGATTAATTCGAAACGATGGTAAGTTGCCCATTATTGGAGGAGATGCCACTTTAGGCCGAGCGCGAAAGCACTTCATACAAGATGAAATAACCGAGTTTATAGCCCTTCTTGCCGATAGAACCCAGAATTCTTGGGCTAATAAATTTTGCAATGTTTGCAATCCAGGGTGTATAAACCGGTGATGGTAATCCTCAATGATCAACGTAGTCAACCTGTGATCACGAGGCAATAATAGTGGATGTTTCACATCGAACGACAGGTCTCCTTTAGAAAGGCGACCGCCCACCCTTAGCATTCCACGCTCATCCACAAACGGCGTCAATTTCCGCATGGGCTTCGATAGAGAGTGGGGTGACTTATCTGTCAACAAGCACCGCAATTCTGAAGCGAAAGCTCGCTCCTGGACATGTTTCACGAGAAAGTGAAGAACTTTCGTAATTTCTTCAGACGACAGGTTCGGATCTGTGATTTTCGACAATGATTTTTGCAAGTTATGCATGAACCGAAAACAATAAGCGAAAATACGCAATATGCGTTGTAAAGACGAGGATCTGCTCATAATGTTGTCAATCAACGATATATTAGAGTCTGTGACCAAACTGTAGATTTTTTGCTCGTTCGAAGCAGCTTGATCTGAAAGGATCTCAGATTGCGGCCAAGATTCTTGAGGATTAGACAGCCAAGTAGGCCCCGCCCACCATAGCGTATTCTGGATTAAATCAGCAGGTAACAAACCGCGGGAGCCGCAATCCGCTGGATTATCCGAACCAGACACGTGGTGCCAATTTTCAGGGGGGACGTTTTCTTGTATGTGCGCAACCCTATTAGCCACAAAAGTTTTCCACTTTGATGGACACGAACGAATCCAAGGCAGCGCGACAGTAGAATCTGACCAAGCGTGGATATCATCAAAAGTGTGAAAATCTTTTAGAGCTTCTGTAAACGAGACAATCAAATCCGACAACAAGACAGCAGTTAACAGGTCACATCTCGGGATAGAACATTTACGAAGTGGGGCCACCTTCGTTTTAGCGCAACAAAGACGCACGACAACGGATCCGTCATTTTGAACGACACGACAATAAATGACAGCACAGTAACCCTTCTCCGAGGCGTCACAGTACCCGTGAAGCTGTAACGATACGAAAGATACAACCATTCTACGGGGAATGGACAACGAGCTCATTTCCGCCAATTGCGATTTGAATTTACGCCATTCTTGAGCGATAGCGATAGGAACCTCGCTGTCCCAATCGACACCAGAAACCCATAGAAGTTGAATTAAATATTTTGCGAAAAACACGACAGGCGATAATAGACCCAGAGGATCAAAAATACGAGCGATGTCCGAGAGGATCGATCGCTTCGTACAACGACAATCATTCAAGGAGGTCTTGAATGTGAAAGTATCTTCCTTGGGAAGCCACGACAAACCGAGAATTTTTAACGATAACGATAAATCATGGACGTTTCCGACATTGTGAAGTTGACCTTTAAACGACAAGGGAGGATCAACTTCCACCATGTGACCACAACGAAGGTAGTCGTCCATGAAATTGACATAAGCTGTCCGAAACTGAGGATTCAATTTGAATTTCCTCTCTAAATTTAAGAGACGCTTGAGAGCTATCTCACGAGAATTTGAAAACCTGGGTTTATCCTGAGGGTCGACATAAGTTAATGGTACTACCATCCTACCCTCGGGAGTGCGACAATATGAAGTTTCCATTTGGTTTTCACACGACATTTCTGATTTCGACAAAACGATATTTTTGGGAGGATCTACACTTTCCAGTTCCCAGAAGCGCTTGATATTATTGTCTAATGATAGACTCGACACGAGATAGCACCTCTGAGTATCACCTTCTGAACCTTTATGACAACGAGAACGAGAAGTGTTAACGTTTATAGGGCACTCACCCATTACCAACCAGCCGAAAACAGTGCGGACAGCTATGGGCTCATCTGCGTTGCCCTTGACAACGCCAGATTGTAGTGCAGCAGCGAAAAGGTTGACGTTAACCAACATGTCTATTGGTCCAGATTTGTGGAAAGACGGATCAGCAAGATCTAAATCCTTCAGATGCCTCCAAGAAGACACATTCAGTGGTTCTGGTGGCATATCATGGCAGATCTTGGGAAGCACGAACGCTTCAAACGAAAATTTGCATGAGGAGTCCCCATTCGAAGGAACTATCTCACAATCGACAATTCCAAAAGTGTCAGTCGATGACAGACCAACACCGTTCACCGTTGGTGAATTATTTCTAATTGGTATTCCAAGTTTTTGAGCGCACTTCAATGTTACAAAGTTACAAGCCGAAGCATTATCCATCAATATTCGAATTGGTACAAAATTATTAAATTTATTTTTTATCAGCACGATAGCTGTCGAGAACAAACTTGGTGCATTTGCATTATGCACAGCCAATGCCACTTGGGTCGGTGGAGCTGTTGGTTCCAACTCCTTATCCTTTTCGAAATGCAATAATGTGTGGTGTCTGCGCTTGCAGATGCCACAAGTCACCGATGATTTACAATTTTTAACCGAGTGTGATGGCCTACAACAAAGTATGCAAAGTCTCCTCTCCTTAACCTGAGCAAACCTTTCCAATGGCTGCAGTTCCAAAAATTTAGTACAGTTATCCAATTTGTGCCCCGGTGCGGAACACATAGCACAGTTGCTCACTGGCGGCACAAGGAGAGCAGGCTTAGCCTTATTCGACACTGGCTTACTATACACTGGTTTACTAGATAATGTTAACGACTTACCAACGCTGTTCTCTAATGCCTGGCTCCGCTTTTCAATAAACGAAATTAATTCCTCATAACTGGGAATTTCTGTGTTTGATTCAAGTTGCAACTCAAAAGCTTCCTTACTACTAACATCTAATTTTGACCAAAGTGCATGGAATAACATAAAGTTCCTGTCAGGCAATTGATACTTTGATAAAATTTCTAAGTTTTCCTTAAAGGTTCGACAAACTCTAACTAATTCCGATGCAGTCTTGGACTTCGCCGCCTCACAATTTAATATTTTTTCATAAAATATACTGGCAATCACCCTTTTTTTCTCAAAATGTAATTTTAGTGTGTTATAGGCCATTAAATAATTTTCATCACATAATGGGTAATTTTTAATTAAGTCGAAAGCATGGCCGGTAACACTCGACAACAAATAGTGCAGTTTTTCTACTGCCGGGATATTTTTACTGTGAATCAGCGAGTCAAAGATCTGGATGAACGACACCCAATTCTCAATTTTCGAATCGAAAGGAACTATATTAATTTTAGGTAATTTAACACTCGAACTTGAACCGCAACTGTCACTTTTATTTAACACTTCAGGTTTTATTTCTGCTAAACGTATTTTTATGGATTTTACCATTTGTTCGAACTGTGATGATATTTCTAATTCACTTGACCTATCACCAGCTGGAATCGCCGAAAGCAATTCAATTTGAAAGGCATGAAATTCACTTTCAAGTTTAATTACATCTTGTGAACAATAACCTTGCAGATCGGAACTCTTTATATACTCCATCCGCACGAACGCATAATCCCGACCTACACGGCTCTTGTCGAAACTTTCGGACGAATCCCCACCAAGTGTCATGTTTATTTTGTAAAAATATGTATATTGAATCACTAAAACAACAACAAAACTATTTGATTCGATAACACTGATATGATAGGTTATGTTATGATTTTCAATTGACACTTGTCAAAAATGACAGCTAAAAGTTGCGTTCAGAAACGTAATAAATTCGACACACAATTTTAGTCTATGAACTAAACGCTCGATAGTTTAACTAACGGAAAAACGCCCAAGCCAAGTGTTTCAATCTTACCCTCCAATGTTTTTATGATTTTACAATGAACAATTTATTGACAATAATTGATATTTAAAGCGAAAATAACCACGGTCACCTTACAAGTTATCCGGATCGTGGGACCAAAAAATGTTAATGGGATTATTTTACTTCGATATTTAAAAATTATGTGGACTGTATTCAAACGAAATACGAGACGAGATACGAAACGATATACCGTGGAACTTAGGACAGGCTAGGTCAATTGGTAAAAGCACTCACCTTGCTGAGCTGTAGATGACGGTGCAGCTCTCGGTGGAGGCTGGCGCAGGCTTCTCAGACCTTCGGCTCGTCTAGACTTACCTCGAATCCGAGTTACCTGGACCAGCGTGGACACCGAAACGGAGCAGGAGCAGTGCTTCTTCAACTGATTAGCCTTCCACAATGAGTACACACAGTTTACAGACGAAATTGAATCTTTTAGATGAACCGAGACGATAATATTCGAAAATAATAACTAGCGCAGCGAGATGCGCCCGACATGTTACATTTGCGATACGAGAAAAAAAGGGAATATATTTTTTTTTTAAAGTTTGAACGATAATGTTGCCAGGCGAAATTATTTTAAGACTACAATCCTTAACAATTATAATAAAAGTGTGTAAACATAGAGATTGGTGTAGATCATAAAAGTGTATTGCCATTTCGCCGAGAGTGGGAAGAAAAGAAGGGAAGGGAAGGGAAGGTAAGAACATGAAAATTTTTTGTAACCTAAAAAATTTGTTCATTTATGCAAGAGAAATGAGAATCGTTTCGGGACCTATTTTCCGTTATCTTTTAACAGATGTCTGAAATGAAAACTGTGAGGAACCTTAGGTTGGTAATGTTGCTATCTTATGATATATTTAAATTGTTATTGCTGACCCGACTTCCTGTCACCTGTGGAGAGAACTATCTCATATCTGTACTACTAATGACTGAATTCTTAAATTTTTAATGAAGGAACCTCATTTTATATCAGTTTAATATTTATGTAGATCAGCATCAAATCCCATCACAAGACATTATACTGTAATGGTTTCAGTTGGGGCATCATGAAACAAATATTTAAACCTAGACATACCTTCTTCTGCTTCTCAATTCTTCTCTGCTCGTCCAAGATCTCCTGCTCTTCCCTCTTCATCTTCTCCATTTCCTCGACGCCCCTGGTCATCTGCACCTTTTTAACCTCCTCCATCTTCGTTTGTTTGGTCTCTTCCGTTTTCATTTGCTTGACCTCTACCACCGTCTTCGTTTCTTTCACCTCTTCCTTAATGCCATTTTCGACGACTTCTTCAATTTGAGTCTCGTCTTTTTCTTCTGTTACGTCTTCGATTATAGTTTCAGAGGTTTCATTGGAATCTGAAAATTAGGAATATTAAGCTTTTCAAAATTTGTCGTGAGAAGAGTAATAATATCACTATAATTTATTTACTGACCTTCAATCATCTCGGAAGATTCGATCGCCATCTGTTCTTGTGTCACGTTGTGGTGAGACTGAGCTTCCTGTAAACCAGATATAGAATCAACATCTAGACGAGACTCTCTTTTATCTTCGGTTTCATTTCATACCGCAGTGGTGTCTATCTTCCCACATTTACATAAAATATCGTTTTACCATCTATTAACTGTTTTTTCTTCTGCACACTATCTATCTATCTATCTTTGTGTGTAATTCTGTTAATTATCATCCTAATTGCGTGTTTTCAAATCGCGTGCTGTTCTAATAAAATTGTCTTATCTTCAGGATGTATCTTTAATCATACTTTAAGTAAACATTGGCTATTTGAATTGTATATTTGTAAGTTATTTGGTCTTTCGAACCGGATATGTAAAAAAACCATCTAAACAGTTTCAATATACCTGCTGCGTAATCTGGCAGAGCTGGCGGGTCACCAGCTCCAGGGTCTGCTGGATGACGCCGGGCAGCTGCGCCAGCGCCGCCAGCTGCGCGCGCATCTGGGCCAGCTGCTGCTCCAGCGGTGCGTTGGGGTCTGAAGACAAAAATGGGCGTGATGACCGAAGAGCTGGCGGCTACTTCGCACAACGTATCAGCATTGCGATACAGCGAGGAAACGCCGCCAGCATCCTTGCTACAATGCCTCAAGGGCCTATTTTTAATTTAAGCTAGTTATTAATTTCTTTTAGGAATACCACTGTATATATCTTGCAAATATCTTGTTTGTAAATAAGTGATTTTGACCAAACAAAAAATACATAATATAACAAGTAAATACAAACAAATAATACTTTGACCCTCACCAACCATCCCCTCTACATTCTTCATCAGCTGTTCCGCTATCCTGTTCTCCATCTCGCTCTCGCTGTTGCTGGTCTCCTCTACAACCGGCTCTTCCTTCTTAGTCTCTTCTACTTCTTCAACTTCTGTCTCTTTTGGAGCTACCGACTCTGCTTCAGGTGTTGGTTCCTCTATTGGCTTTTCAGGAGGTAGTTCGATTCCTAAAAGATTTATGAGCCGTTTTTATTCTGCTGTCGATTTTTTTTCGTGAGTTTTCGATAAAATATGGTGGGAAGAGTTCCCTATCCTATTCATCATCATCATCATCATAACTTAAGAGTTTTCATAATAAGCGCAAATTCACCGTGTCCAACAAAGTCTTCCACTGTTTTTTGGTACACAATTTTTTGTCCCTAATTGGGATTTCGTAGGTATTTATTCCAACCAGAATGAGAAACTCTTAAAAGCAGCCCAATTTTATCCAATTCTTACAAAATAATACACGTTCATAAATTCATAAATTATATGACAATTTTCGCTTATAGTTTGAGTCTCCCTTCCTTTCTGCCCTTCTGAATCTAAGTATTTGCCAGGTTGCAACCTGTGCGTTTGTATGAAATGTAGTTTTAATTTGCCATGAAAAAAATTAAAAAATTAAATTATTCTAATTTAACATAAGCTCCGCAACCACAAGTTACCTGTCTCCTCCAAATCCGGCACCGCGGTCTCCGGCAGATTATCAATAGCCTCCAGAAACACCGGCTTCTCCTCGGGTATCAAGATGGGGGGTTCAGCCTCCACCGGGGGTGGGGGTGGCTCGTTCACCGCACGCTCTTCCCACGGCAGCGGGCCCGTGTTGAAGTCCTGAGTGGGTGTGGGGGTGATGGTTTACAATTGTAATGGTATTGAAATGCTGATGTGATTATTTAAGCAGCTGACTATTTGGCGTATTTTAGTGGAGAATGAGTGAACGTTCTGAGCGATACGATAAGTTTTCTTGCCAAGCGCTACGTCAAGAATGGCGCTCCTAGGTATATGGGTCAAACAGATCACTGTGTTACGTCTTTCCTGTAGACATACACAAGAGTTAAGGGTTATAAAGGTTAATTTTCTTATTTAACCCTTATCCACGTGAAAAGATCCTCCTTTTATTTAGAGAACTATGATAAAATCATTACTTACATGTCCATAAGCTGATATAATTGCCCACAGGCGGTGAACGCATATATTTAGTATGGAAACCGCCTTTAGGAACATTACCGTTCAAATTCTCGGGCCAAATTAGCACACATACAAAATTACGCCTACATTTAAATAAGACGACGCGTTTACAGAGCCTGTAATCAAAGCTGGTAAACAAAATAATAGTCATCTTTTTTACACTAATGGTACATAGCTAAGTGTAGATGAAATGCATATAATGTCAATAACTACCAATCAGCGACATTAATCCGCTAATAACCTTCTTGCTGTACGTACTGGCCGCTGAGAGTTTGGGGTTCATATTTGATTAGAATATGACTTGGACAGGGATAGGTTTATGCCATACATTGAAGAACCAGTCAAATAATACACGTATAATAATTTAATGCAGATTAAAAGATAACTAGTTAAAATGTTGTTGTGAAATGACAGACTAACTCAACATAAGTAAATATATCATTGTTGTATAAATGTATTCCGCTATAATAAGTATTTTGTATATTTTATTATAAATTTGTATGGCAGTGCGAAGTCACATTCAGGTATCTTAGTCTGTCCGTTTTTCTAAGATCAAGTACGCCATTGTAAATGTATGGTAAACTTGATCTTAGAATTCGGACTGGCTATACAGCCTGCAAAATTTACATGGGTAGGTACACGAATCGGGTCAAAAATATTTGAATAGGCGAGTCACAATAAATCCCCACTTTCAGTTCCAATGGAAATATTTTATATGTATATAGCCGGTCAAGCAAGTTTGTCAGTAGAAAAAGGGGCAAAATTAAAATTTTGTATCCCACCCCCGTTCCACCACCCACACCCGTTCCACACCCGTTCGCGCGCTTACATTTTTTAAATTTGCAGCTCTTTTCTACTGATGGAAATGGCTTGAGAGAGAACCTACATATATGTGACGGTAGAGGGTGGATTCGAATGATCAACATTTTCAGATAATGTGTGTATTTGTTAAATTAATTCAGTGGAAGTGTATCTACATCTAGAAGACCGGGTATGATTATCTCACGAATTATATCTCATGAATAGAACATATTCTAGATATCTTTCCAGGCATCCACTTAATTTCATGTCTCTCTAATTGGACAGCTTTTTTCCATAGTTCTCTGCGAATAGCATCTTGTGGAAATCTGAATGAAAAGTAATGTAAAATGATAATATCAAATTTGATTATTAATTTGAAATAATTAGGTAGTTTTTTACAGCTCCATTTCATGAAATAAAAAAGGAGAATACAAATCTGTAAGAAAGAATTCATTACTACATTTATAATTATATAGAAAATACCTAAACCAAGCACAAGTTAATAAAATAGTCTACTTCATTTGGCATAACACCATCCCTATTATCCTCGCAATTTAAAAAGTCGTATGTTGTTATGAAAGTCGTATGCAGTTATTACGTTTTAGCTTAGCACGGTAGTATTGAAAACAAATCGTTATGTTTATTCCAAATTTTACTGAAGTTATCTGTTTACTACAAGTGAAAAGTGATTCCACTATCCTTGGTATGAACTAAAATAACTTCTGCACCACTTCACGACACATGAAGACATTTTTAATTACAAAAAAACGTTGTTTTTATAAATCAATTTAGCCATCCGTCACTGACTGTCATCTCGGACGAACTGAAGTTGCGAATCGAATAGTTTGTAAGCACCGCCTACAATCGAATAGTTTACGTTGGGTCATAACTGAGCGGACAGAATACTTCCATGTATATCAGTTCGCTGCCCACAGGAGAGAAAAATGTACAGTTCGCGCGAACACACTAGTTTTCTCTCCTGTGGGCAATAGTTAACTTCTTTTCGTTCTCTAAATAAAAGGAGGATCTTTTCACGTGGATAAGGGTTAAATAAGAAAATTTACCCTTATAACCCTTAACACTTGTGTATGTCTACAGGAAAGACGTAACACAGATTTCTGTTTGACCCAGCCTCGCGCGTTAGTTGACGTTCTTGGCGGTCCAAAGGTTAAGCAGCTGACTAGTTGGCGTATTTTAGTGGAGAATGAGTGACCGTTTTGAGTGATACAATAAGTTTTCTTGCTAAGAGCTACGTCAAGAATGGCGCTCCTAGTGATATCGGTACCTATATGCATTGTCACTGCCAAGTCAATGAAAACTTAGCGTGATCGAAGTATTACTGTGTTATGATTTTGGATGTCACGTAAAGCTGTGATTACGCTTGCAGTCTCTAAGTAGCTTTATGGAATTGTAAACAACCTAACTGCCTACTCATATGGCATAACACATTTGGCATTCGGCATAACATAAAGTGGTAACAAAAAACAAAAGAATATAACACTTATTCAATCTATGTTGAAATTCCCGATCACAAGCGAATGCATCATATTTTTCGTGAGAAAGCTTAAAGCTGTGAAGCAACTTCACGCTGAATTATTTATATACAGTTGAAAATACAATTAAAATTAATGTTAATGGTACAAGTACGAGTACTTACTTTCGGTTAACAAATCTGGAAACTAAACTAATGGGGCGAAAATGCAGAATGCGGATATTTGCGGATATGCAGGCGAAGTCAAAATGGAAAAATAAGATAAAGGTGACATTCGGATGGCGACTGCAACAACATTAGGGCCACCCCACATCTAGCGTCCCTCGAGCGTCGGCGTCTAGTCAGCGCCACTCAGCGCTATGGAAAATGACGTCGCTGCGCAGTTGCGTCGACGTTGCGTCGACTTTGCGTCGAATAGCGGCCATAGAATTGTAGACACCGACGCTCGAAAGACGCCAGATGTGGGGTGGCCCTAAAGGCTGGAAGGAGGTTGGCTTATGCCGAGCACTGACTATCAGTCCGCCGGACGATATCGGCCGGGCAGTTGTTCGGAACTGTCAAATTTTTGTTCTAACTGACAGGCCGATATCGTCCGGCGGCCTGTTAGTCAGTGGTCGACTATACGCTAGAACGGCCCGAGTCCGGGCCGAGGCATCCGACACTTCGTTTACTATGACGGCTGAACGATGATCACATGATACTTTCTATTTATATAGAAACCGAAGTGTCGGACGCCTCGGCCCTGGCCTGGACCGTTTTAACGTGAGTCATCCTTAATTTTATGTCCTGTTCCTATAGCAACGTCTTGGCGTAGCTATAATACACGTGACATATTTTGAGTAGGTACAAGTAAAGTAAACGTACTAGTGCTCGATATGCTAATGCCCAATAGATGGCACCCTGCTGTCACCTCTATTGACAATGACTTAAGTCAAGATGACATGTACTGGGTCCGCATCGAGCATCATATTACTCGTATATCTTTCTCTTTTAAAACTCACGATGAACTGTACAAGGGCGTTTTCTAAAATAAATATTGGAAACCCGATTCTCACAGATCCTGGTGTTTTTGGGTTCTTTCAACTCAGAATCACTAGCATTATTCAAACCTGATGATAAAAAAACTTGTCCCAAAAATTTGTATGAAAATTGTACATTCCACTACGTCACGCACATACAAGTGAAAATTTTTCTCATAATAAAACGTGACGTAATGGAATGGACATTTTGGGACATCTTTTTTTAATGGAAGGATGGAGAATGCTGTCGATTCTGAGTAGAATGAGCTCAAGAATGTCCAGATTGGAAAAAATCAGGTTTTTGATATTTATTTTAGAAAACACCCACAAAACAATTGATAGTTGCAAGTACTCTGGATATATTTTATTCGTCGAAGTTTGGCCTTCATAACTGAGTACACTAGGTACAATCGCCATCAGATATATCGGAGCGGCCAAGGCGTTCACAATATCTGAACACGCAATCTATCGCCTTGACAATAGAGACGTGCTCAGATATTTGTGATCGCTTCGGCCGCTCATATATATCTGATGGAGATTGTACAATGAAGCCGTTATGACCTTTGGTTTGGTGTGTAATCAATATAATTTCAATCATTATTTTCTTTTAGTAATTAATACCTACCACTAGGTATATATCTTGTTTGTAAATAAATGATTTTATGATTTCAATTTAATTATATTTACAGTAAGATTTTACTTATTTTGTTATTGTTTATTATTCTCTATTTTTACAAATTATATTTGTTTATTAAATTATTAATAAGTATATTTCATAAAACGATCTTAAGTTTAAGAAAATTTAAATAAAAACACTAATAAAATGTAATTAAAAATAAATATTAGGTAAACTGCAAAAAGAACACACAAACACACTGTCTACATGTGTGTTTGTGTGTTCAACGGGCAATAAAAGGTAATTAAGGCTTAGGAAGGATCCAAACGCATTCCTTATTTCATTATTAACACTTAATTTATTATTAATTTAACAAATATTGTTACTTTATTACAATTTGTATGTCTGTCTGTCTTCACGCGGTTACCTGCGGTTTGTAATCGGGCGCTACCTTGGGTTTAGGCTGTTTCACTATTTTCACTTTGTAAGGCGACTGAAAAGAAAAAAAATAGTATTATTTTTAATGTTCTTACGGAAATCTTGGGGCTGTGGGGAACTAGCGCGCGTCGCCTCTATGAGGAAATGTCAAAGCGCCTCATAGAGGCCTCCGGTGACCAGAGGGTTGGCCTATGGGCCTGATTCGGATTTCGAAATAGACATCTATTAGATATCTTTTAGACATCACCAAGATACGATAACGATATGTTTAAGATCTAACCTGTCAAATTTGACATTTGCGCGATTCTGGAGATACTCTTGAACGATTTTCACAGGATATGACCATGACTTAGAGATCCAATTCACATCTAATAGATATCTTACTCTATCTAACGTAAAAGTCACGTTGGTTGCCCGAATTGCGCTGCAAAAGAGAACTAGTTGATATCTAAACTATAACGTATCTAGAATGGATCTAGTACGTGTCGTCTCTTGTGAATAGGTATCTTGAAGTTCGTATACGGCAGTATATTTTGCCCAAAGGATCAGCATTGCCATCCAGCGGGGCAATGCGGCCAGCCTTCTGGGCACCCTATATACGGACCATGACTTAGGACAAATTTTATATTTATAAGTTTTAGTGTTATGTCGTAAAGTTGTAAAAATATTAGAATAGAAAAAGTTTATTCGTGGCATAAATAATTTTTAAGAAAAAAAAACCGACTTCTATGGGGCCCGGTGACAGATTATGGTAGATGGTGCACTATGTAGTTAGAAAAGGAGGTAAAACCAGTACTTTCTAGTAGCATTTCGTTTCCGTAAGGGTCGTAGTTCTAGCCTAACCTAACCCACTTCTCTGATTGCAGTTCGGTTCTGTGAGGATCGCAGTTCGAACCTAAATCAAACTCACTTTTCTAGTAGCATTTCGTTTCTGTAAGGCTCGCAGTTCTAACCAAACCTAACCCACTTTTGTCCGGTTCTGTGAGGATCGCAGTTCAAACCTAACCTAACCCACTTAACGGCGCATGCGGTGCGTTGTACGGGGGTTTGAGCGGAAGGGGTTTGGCATCATCATACTTTATACCTACATTTTATGGTAGGTAATAATCATAGCGGTTTATTTAGTTTAGGTATCATAGTGGTTTTCCGGGTCAAGGTCTGGGTCTCTGAGTCCGAGTCCGGGTCCGAGTCCCGGTCCGAGTGCGGGTCCGGGTCCGAGTCCGGGTCCGAGTTCGGGTCCGAGTCCGAGTCCGAGTCCGAGTCCGAGTCCAGGTCCGGGTCCGAACCGGATCCGGGTACGAGTCCGGGTCCCAGTCCAAGTCAAAATCGAAATTCGAAATCACCAAACGTGTACCTACTATGCGTCGTTGAAGAGTTCTGTTCTGATCATCATCGGCAGTCCCACTTCATCAAATGCGACAGTTTTTAGTGTAAATGCTTGATTTTATGATGAAAATACAGAAAATTCTATACGTATGCCTTTAAGATTTGAGGAGTTCCCTCGATTCCTTATGGATCCCATCATCAGAACTCGTGCTTGACAGAAATGTGGCTTTAAAACTAAACTTGCTTAACAAACATAACGAAGAGGACAAATCGCCTAACGTGAACTATGCGTCGTTGAAGAGTTCCGTTCTGATCATCATCAGCAGTTCCACTTCATCAAATGCGACAGTTTTTAATGAAAATGCTTGATTTTCTGATGAAAATACAAAAATCTCTATACGCATGCCTTTAAAATTTGAGGAGTTCCCTCGATTCCTCATGGATCCCATCATCAGAACTCAAGCTTGACAAAAATGTGGCTTAAAAACTTAACTTGCTTAACAAACATAACGAAGAGGACAAATCGCCAAACGTGAACTATGCGTCGTTGAAGAGTTCCGTTCTGATCATCATCAGCAGTTCCACTTCATCAAATGTCACTTTTTTGGATGTATATGCTTAATTTGTTGATAAAAACCCAAAAATCGCTATATGTATGCCTTTAAGATTTGAGGAGTTCCCTCGATTCCTCATGGATTCCATCATCAGAACTGGATTTTGATAAAAACGGGACCAATCTGTATGCATATACATACAATAAAAAAAAGAATTTTGAAAATCGGTCCAGTAATGACGGAGATATGGAGTAACAAACATAAAAAATAAAAAAAATAATAAAAAAAAACATACAACCGAATTGATAACCTCCTCCTTTGGGTTTTGGAAGTCGGTTAAAAATAGGTAACAGACAAAAGAGAAAAAAAAGAGGAACAAAAATAAAAAAATTAAACTTAACATTACAACACATATCATTACATAACAGAACAAGTAAATAGCCACGAAATGGTCCCGACTCAGCTAAGCATGGTGTTAGCCTTGATGGGCCAACGCTGGTCTTCCGTCGGGGCCATGGACGAATGAATCACGGAAACATGACATTTTAGATTTCGTTAAACCTTTGAAG
This sequence comes from Cydia fagiglandana, assembly GCF_963556715.1. NCBI lineage: Eukaryota > Metazoa > Arthropoda > Insecta > Lepidoptera > Tortricidae > Cydia > Cydia fagiglandana. Next base: position 6,103,310 of record NC_085957.1, read on the forward strand.
TAAAATTAAATAAATACAATACAATCTTACGGCACATTTTGTTAATTCCTACCAAATATTTAGTAGAGCATTTTCGCCTTATTAATATTATAATAACTGCTCTGCAAAACGATAACTACTTCATAATATATAGGGATTTTTGTAGGGTTAAATGTTAACCTATACCTAATTCCCAATCATCATTATAAAAAAATGTTAAGCAAATATGCTACGAATAATGCTAAAGATCATCTTTTGATTATGTAGCTATTTTAGTAATTCTAAGATATTATATAATAATAATAACTACCTGTAAATGACCTAAAAATACACTATATGTGACTACTTATCCAACTGAAATGAACTGTCCAAAATGACCACTATACAAACATAAAATAATAAAAATAGAAGGTCCAGATAAAAATTACCTAAGTAAATTAATTTAAGATTTTTTTTTTAATAAATTACCTTTTGACAAACACACACACTGGCACTTTGATCGAGACTGAATAAAAAAAACTTCAACAATTTCATCGGCTGCCAAAATAATTACCTTCTTTTGCTTTATTGAATTGGTGCCAAGGTGAACATCATCAACAAGATCACGCACGTTACTATGTCAATAGTCAATAAGGAAATAATAATAAATGTAGGTAGTAAATAGTGCATGACTCAAAATGTGACAGCCCTGTGTCAGCGCCAAGATTCACACTAACACATTGAAAGCTTCGCGCGTAAGTGAACGCGAAAGGTATTGGTGTGCGTGTATTAATTGCGTCAGGGTTGTCACTTTATTACTTAATGTGGACATTGTAATACATTATAGATGCGTGGCCGCATTGGCATTTTATTGACCTGTGTATCTTTGTACCTGTTCAAACTAATGTTCAAGGTCAAATTAATTTAAATCGTTGTTCGTCTCATTGATTCGTCTCTCTAAATTTCTAAATCTATAACAAAACACAGTGGACCTTTGATTGTGTCATCTTATTTCGAATTACAAATATACAAATAGTCTGGACGTTTGTCCTACTGCGTTATGTTATATTTAAATCTATAGGTACCTGTTTCATGATTTACGAATAAAATATTTATAATAAGAAGTACCTTAGGGGTGTCAAAATAATCTTACCTCTTTTACTTCGTCATCATTAGCCGTCCATCCGTGGTATCCAAACTTCGCTTTAGGCACCGGCCTCGCCGGCTTCTGCAGGAACTTGGTCCACTTTCTTTCTTCCTTCTTTTTCTCTTCTTGAGTCTTAACAAATTCCTCGTTCAAAGCTTTGAGGACTTCAGAATCTTTTAGGGATTCCACTATAGGTTTGATCTTCTTGAAATCGACGCTGGAATCATCATTGTCTCGATGCATATGCGATTTTAAGACTCGTGTCAGCCTGTTTCGCCATTTTGTTTTTCGCCATTTTGTGTCGTCGTGTGTGTTGTGGAAGAAAAAGTTTGTTTTAGTTTTTTTTTGTTATTTCAGCTAAGTGATTGGCTAGATATTGTGAAGCAGAAGCGTACCCAACGAATGTATGCGTGATAATAAATATGATTTTGGTACTTACAACTGGAATGTTTCTTGAGTTGAACGGACGATGTGACACTAATACACTAGCGTAAATAATGTAGGTTAGGTACTAAGAAAATGTAACAAGTGTACATTTGGTGAACAAACATAATAATAGTGTCATGAGTGTAACTATCAAATAAATGGCCAACAGTGATAATCAATGTTTTAATACGAAATGTAACATAATTATGATGAAAATGTAAAATGTAATGGGTGTTGTATGTAATCGCAATGCATTTTGTTATGGCTAGCAATGGACGAAATGCAGTCTGCTACGAATTTATAAAATATATTTAAAAGCTCAGAAAGGCTATATTAATCATTTAAACCTTTTTATTTGAAATGAAAAGTAGAGTTTTTTTTCTCGCGTGAAAGGCACCAATTCTAACTCGAACTATTGATTGGCTCTGAACTAAATATCTGATCAGAAATTGATGACTGTTATTTTATCCCTTGGTTAACAATCTACTATTGAGGTTTTTCGATGCAATGATGGATGAAGTAGATGCCTAACGAAGCATGGCAAATATCAGAGATAATGGAAAAGAAAAAGCCCTGCTTTCGATCAAAAATATCAGAGATAATGCAAGTGAAATATCCTACTTTCTACCTTCAAAATGGAAGAATCACGTCATGTTATTAAGCATTCAATAATGGAAATAAGAATTAACATCTCTAAAAAGAAAAAAAATATTCACCCCATAACGTGCGCCTCCCGAAGCATCTCTGATTCTCCAGATATTATCGCTGCGATCTTCTCTTCTGTCATACCAGGTTTGCCTAGGTCTTCTGCAATATAAAACTTAACTAAAGTTTCTTAGTAAAAAGCAGAATATTCGTTGGATAAAATAGATATTCTCTATATTTCTTGACCTGTACTACATCCATCTATAGAAATATAGTTTTTAGGATTCCGTACCCAAAGGGTAAAACGGGACCCTATTACTAAGACTTCGCTGTCCGTCCGTCCGTCCGTCTGTCACCAGGCTGTATCTCACGAACCGTGATAGCTAGACAGTTGAAATTTTCACAGATGATGTATTTCTGTTGCCGCTATAACAACAAATACTAAAAACAGAATAAAATAAAGATTTAAGTGGGGCTCCCATACAGCAAACGTGATTTTTGACCAAAGTTAAGCAACGTCGGGCGTGGTCAGTACTTGGATGGGTGACCGTTTTCTTTTTGCATTTTTTCCGTTTTTTTTTGCTTTATTTTATGGTACGGAACCCTTCGTGCGCGAGTCCGACTCGCACTTGCCCGGTTTTTTGTGTTATTTTTATAACATACCCTACGATCATCTATGAAGATATCTATTAAAACATGTCCGTAACTAAGTTCATTAACCAACTGATTATCCTAACGATCATCTATGAAGACATACGTAAAACTTGATTACTTACTGGCTATTTCATCATCCACTACTGCTTCTTCCAAACCATCTACAATACCCTGATGTGTACCCATTATCTCGCCATTCTCTGCTACAAATGCCTTGCCAGGGTCTACCGTTGGAACCGGCTCCTAAAAAATATTGGCAAATAAATATTGCATTAAATCGATATCATCAAAACTTATAACTTTTAAAGCAACTTGTTTTCTTACCGGTATTCTAATTTCCACTCTCTCCAAATGTGGTGCATCTTCGGGGTTGAAAGGCACGGGTCTATATCCCTCTACGCAAATATTTTCTATTGATTCTCCCATTTTATTTTCCCTACCTTCAGTCACTGAATTTGCCACGTTATTTTCAACGGTCACACTTACATTTACTGGCATCCCATTAAGCTGAACCCTATTAACTGAATCAGCAGTATTTGCTCTGTCTCCCACAATTTTGTTTATGTTTTCTGTGTTCTTGACAATTTGTTTTTCGATATTTACTTCGTCAAGTTTATCTTTGTATACTTTAGTGTCTATAACTTTGGCGTAACCGTTGTAAACAAGAGGGTTATCAACGTTGGTTTCTAATCCTACTTCTTCCTTGTACTCTTCAATTGATTTGATAGTTTGATCGATGGCAGATGCTAGTAGTGATGACTTTCTTTCGATTTCTTTTATCTCCTCCTAATTTCACAAAAAGCATATATTATTTTATGTAAAGGCACTGTAACTATAAAGGTAAATTTGATTTTGTAACTATTAAAGAGTTATTTAAAAAAATCTTATAGTAGTTTCATTATGAAAATATTACAATGCAAAATAATATAACACATGAAAATGTGAATGAACACAAAGCAAAGCTTTGGTAGAGCTTTGCATACGCTTCTAGACTTACCTTGAAAAATGTGTATTTCATATTACCCCCTTTCAACCCTGGTTTAGTAAACTTTGGTGGTGAAGATTTATCCTCAGGCGGGGTTGGAAGCGGAGTTTCATACACTACTTCCTCAATAATTTCAGTTTCTATATGAGGGACCAAATTCTTTTTAACAATATGAGGATCCTCGTCCTGAGGACTTGGAGATCTTGGGACAGGTGGACCAGTCAGTTTGGGGAGAGGCATTTGGAGTCGGAAGACGTACTCATCTGTGAGCGGAGTGGGAGGGACAGTAGATGGAGTAGGGGTACTAATAGTGCTCTTCACTGAAGATTGTGAGTCAGATTTTTTAATCTTTGAATCCAGATCCAAAGTAAGCTGTTTTTTAGCATCTTCAGTAGACCTGGCAATGAAGGTAGATTCTTGGACAACGCTGGAAGAGAAAGAAGAGTCTTCAGTAGATCTTGCAGTAAAGGAAGATTCTTGAACGTATTCTGCGTTCTGTATAGAACTTTCTGAAATGAAAAATTGGTATTGGTTCTCTGATTCAGCAATATGAACAGACTTTTTAATACAAACTTCAATTTCTTGGTCAATTTCAATGTTTTCCTCTAATTCCGTTATTTCTTCTTTCGTAACTTTTAACTGAGCGTATTCGTCTTTCACTTCACTGTTTTCAGTAGTTCCTTGAATGACAGCTATTTCTTCAGTAACTTTGGTATCTTCAATTTTCACATCCTGGGCCACCTCAACCACCTCTTCCTTTGCTGAAACAACTTCTTGTACTTCTTTGGTATCTTCTTCTGTTATAGATACACTTTCTTTTACCTCCTGAACTGCAATAGCTTCGTCCTTTACTGAAACAATTTCTTCTTTTGATACTATAACGTCTTTGATCTCCTCAATTTTTATGGATTCTTCCTTAGCTTTCACAGAAATATCTTCCAAGACCTGTACTTCTGAAATATCGTGTGACTCCGTGATTTCTATTGATTCTTCTTTGACAACGTTTAATTCATCAATATATTCAGTAGTCTCAATTTCTTGTATATCCATTTTATTTTTTATTTGGACACTAACAGCCTTTTCGACAATATCCTCATGTAATTCCACGATTGGCTGTATGGTCTCTACTTTTTCAATAACAGCGGCTTTATTGCTCTCAATCTCTATGGAAGATTTCTGGACATCAGTTTCTTGAACGACGTCTTTTTTTTCTTGGACAATAACTTTCTCAGTTTTGGCGCTGGAAATTTTATGGGGTTCGACAACAGCTTCTGCTTCTTGTTTAATTTGAGATTGCGATTCTATAGCAACGCGCTCTGTAACCATTGCTTCGTTAGCTTCTAATGCTATATTTGTTTCTTTGATACTTTCCACTGAGGTGGTTTCAGATATTTCTGCTGTTTCATCAAAAATTGAATTTTTATTAGTGTAAACATGAGCTTCACATATTGATATATATGTGTTTTTACCATCCTTACTACTTACTCCACTTGCTTCGTGTTTGGTTTCTCTTTTAACGTTCATACTTTCATGTTTTGTTTCTGTTTTCATCTCCCTTGACTCTAGAACACTGCTGGTAGTTCTTACTTCAGTAATCTCTTGAGATGTTTTATCAACTCTGGAAAGCGCATCTTTCACTATTTCTTCGTCTACTTTGCTTCTACTTCTTGACCTTCTTTCTCGTTGCATTGTGATCTCTTCCTCTAAACCAGCTTTAGTCTGGAATTCAGTTATAACTCCATCCATTTTATTTATCAATTCCCCCGACTTTTTATCACTTAACTGTGCCATTTCAGCACCAGACAAAATGTTTTTTTCCCTTTTTTCACTTTCTTGATGAATCTTTTCCACATAATCAGTATATTCATGCTGCTTTACCTCCCTCACGTGATCTTGTTTAATTACGTCAGCCACTTTTTCAACTATCTCTTTCTTTTCTCTAATTTGCAAATCTTCGGTTTCTAACCTTTCAGTTTTTTTACGATCTATCACAGAATCTTGTACAACTGTCGTATCAGAAACTACGCTCCTATCAACTCGAGTAACTTCAGTTACTTCTTTTTTAACTTCTGGTTTTGTTTCTAGAGGCTTAGACAGTACAGGTTCAGCTAAAATAAACCTGGACAGAGCAACCATGACATCAGTCAAATGTATGAAAAAGGTTTTGAGCAATAAATCATAGTGATAATTTGATTGCACTGTACCTCTTATATGAGGAATAGTTTGTAATCCAATAGTATAAGCTCTCTGTTCAGCTAGCAATTTAGCTGTACTATATTTAGCCTCTTTAGTTTTACTTTCGTCTGATTTATGTACGCTCTCCGTAGTTGTAGAGATTTTTTCTGTTTTAATTTCAGATGTTTGCTTTTGAGCTGATTGCACTGCTTTAATATCTTTTTGGTCAGATATTATTTTAGATTGCTTTCTCTCGCTTTTTGTATCGGCTACAGATTTCATTTCAACGTTTTTATCATACATTTCAGATTTCCTTCGGACACTACCACTTTCTATTGTCTCATCTGTAAACTTCTTTTCTACTTTACTATCGATGTTTTTCACATCGTTATCAAACATTTCTGACTTTCTTCTTACACTACCACTTTCAATAGTTTCATCTATAGATGTCTTTTCAACTTTTGTATCTGCCATTTTAACGTCTCTATCATACATCTCTGATTTCCTTCTTACGCTACCACTCTCTATAGTTTCTTCTAACTCCTGTTTCCGAAATTCTTGACGTTCGTCAACGATAATTTGTTTGTCATCTTTTTCAAATTTGGCAACCTCTTTAGCAACACTAACATCACTCTTTTTAACAACAACATCATTAGTTTCCTTAACAGTTTCACTCATTTCACTAACCTCTTTGGTAGATTCTTTTCTAGCAGTTGTCATGACTACAGTTTCCATGTCAGATGAGCTAGTTTTAGATTCTGAGGTTATAGCACTCAATTCAAGATCAATTTCTTTTTTAATTTCATCAGCTACAATTACAGCTTTCTCAATACTCTCATCAACAATGCTTGTAGCAGTCAATTCTATCTTATCCATATCAATATCCTTCTTCATTTTTTCCATAAACTTAGCCTCTTCTTTTTGCTCTTTAATCAATCTTTCTTCTACCGAAGTAACTTTAACTTCCTTAGTCACTATCTCTTCTGTTACTATCTTCTCTTCCACGGTCTTAGTGACTGTCGTTATTTCTTTCGTTCTCTTAAGCTTAGTTCCATCAGGATCATATTGTTTTGAAATTGGGAGTTTATATCTACTTTTCTCACTAAGGATCCCCGCGAATTCATCAACTTTAGGAAGATCAACAGGAGGCTCAAGGCCATCATCAAATGTACTAAATTCATCATGATAATTAGGATTAAGTATAATAGGTTTCTCTAAAGGGGGGATTGGGGATGGTTCAGTGGAGAAAGGTCTATAAGGTTTGGTGTTAAGGAAGTAAGGGGATTCAGTTAAGGACCTCTGTTCGTAATCATTGCGACCTTCGCTAAGAGACCTCCGGTCGAGGTTACCCCGGGACCCAGTGCGGGACCGGCTAGGGTCTTTGGAGTCGAGGGGGGTGTCGCCGAATTGCTGTATTTGGAATACCTCAGTCGGGTGAGAGGGCTGGTCGAAATCGTCCTGGTCTAGCGGCTCGTCTATCGGGTCGTAATCGTCCAGTGTCAGGTCGTAGAGACCGCTGGAACAACAGAACACACGTTTAAAATATTTTCTAAAAATACCATAGAGAAATATAGTGCTAGATGTCGACAATGAAAGTTGCTATGGAAATACTAATATTTCTGGGACCAAAACTGGTGTATGGAGTGAGCACTCTTGTCATACTTACTCTATGAAAATACTTAAATGTATTCCGATAGTATAGTTTAGATGGTAGCGCCATCTCTCTCGCTAGCTCGGAATCATCTAAGTTGATTCGGTTAGGAGGTCAAACCATACTGTTCTACCTTAGGGATGGCCAGGGGCACAGAATAAATAATAGTACTAGGTACAGAAGATTCACTCTCTAACAAAACGTGTCTGTTACGATTAGGACAGATATGACCGCTAGGTGGCGACAGCGCCACGCGTGAAGCAACGAAATCACGGAGTGAGTCAAGCCTGTCAGGGGCCAGGGGGCAGTCCTCAGTACAATTGCATAATAAAATTATTTTTGGAATAATTCGACCTATGTGAGTAGGGGCTCAGGCACCTGCCGCGATAGCAGGACGCTAGTTCGATTCCAGTTATAATCGCTGTAAAGGTGGTCATTGACGAGCCTTCCAACAGTCCAAATAGCGTAACTACAATCCAAAGTCGGTCCGTGAATGTCAAAAACTTACAATGTTTAATATTACGATGCCGTCCATTTGGATGAATCCATTGCAACGGCATCCATTTGGAAGGCTCGTCAGTGGCCTGCTTAAGTTAAGAATTTAATTTTGACAGTTATGAATTGAGCCTTATATCTATGAAGCTAAGATCTACCGTTTAACTGATAGCCTTAGTGTCATATACAGGGTGTTCGGTACATCGTTTGCCAAATTAAAACGGGAGATAGGTTGAGTCATTTGCTGTCTTCTCAGGCCTAGACATTTTTAATTTTGCGCATATTTTTTTTTTTGTATGTAGAGTTTTGTAAATTAAATTTTTTACTTGCGTAGTAGTTAAAAAAACCGTGGCCAATTTTGTTTTTCTAGGCACGAGAAGATAGCAAATGACTCAACCTATCTGCCGTTTTAATTTGGCAAACGATGTACCAAACATCCTGTATATAAGGGTCAATTCATAAAGGCTGTCGAAATTGACTTCTTAGATGCGTGACTTTCTACCCCTGGGGACTGGAAGCCTTGGTTCTATTTGGTTTAGGCGGGGTATAGAAAATATCATAATTATAATGTTTATTCCTCTTTAAACTAAGTTGACTTTGTAACTAGGCACTTGCATGAAATAAAAGGCTTTTTTATTTATTTTATAGAAAATCGAATTGACATCCGAATTGAAAATTCGCCTTTTCAGTAAATGATCGATTCATTAATTAATAATTTCAGTAATCAGTTCAGTACTTCAGTCATTTGTTTCTTTCATAGCTATAGATGGTCAAGCAAATCTTGTCAGTAGAAAAAGGCGCGAAATTTAAATATTCTATGAGACGCTATCCCTTCGCGCCTACTTTTTTCAAATTTGCCGCCTTTTTCTACTGACAAGATCTGCTTGACCAAGTATAATTTCATCTTTCTACTTGGAGAACAAATCAATTGAAGAACTTACTTAAACTTACTCAAGGACTGATAGCCCACGCAATGATTAATATTTAATAACATAAGTAGGTACTTTTAGATTACAATAGATTAAACATAGAAATTATAAACTACATACATACATACATCACTGGCTCAGTGACCCAAAGAGGATCTTGGCCTCTGACACAAGAGAGACTAAAATAAAAAAAGAAAAAAATAATAAATTAATTAATTATAGTTTTACTATACCAGAAAATGATCGCTCCGATTATATCTTGATATCACTATAGCTAACAAAGACACTTCACTAATATCTTCAGAACTCATTGTGGAAAGATCATAATAACTGTATGAATATGACACTCTTTAGAGTTATACTGAGCCAAATAACGATTAATCCAAGTTGGGTTAAATATAGAAATAGGGCAAGGTGTTACGTATTAATAGATCATCATCATCATCATCTCAGCCATAAGACGTCCACTGCTGGACATAGGCCTCCCCCTTGGACCTCCATTCGTACCGGTTGGAAGCGATCCGCATCCAGCGTCTTCCGGCGGCCTTAACAAGGTCGTCCGTCAATCTTGTGGGTGGACGTCCTACGCTGCGCTTGCTAGTCCGTGGTCTCCACTCGAGCACTTTTCGACCCTTACTATTGCGTATTAATATGCAAAAATTATAGTGTTAACTAGCGATAGGGGTGCGAAACTCCTGACTTCGGCCATACTCGGCTCCGCTCGGCTCAGCATTGCTCCGAGCAATTATTAGAGTTGGCACCACTTGACTTCCTTTGGCGTGCACGACCACAGATAAGATAATCACTTGAATTTTGACAATCCTAAATAGCCGAAAGGGATAGTGCCATATATTAGAAAGGGATAGCATGATCCGATTTCGCACAGATTACACAAAACCTTAACAAATTATACATTTAAACCTTCCTCAAGAATCACTCTATTGATAAGTAGGTGAACACCGCGTGAAAATCCGTTCGGGAGTTTTCGAGTCTATTGCGAACATACATACAAACAGACAGACGCGTCGGGGGACTATCGGCGCGATTCGGGAAATTAATTAGAGATTCACTAGATATGAAATAGTAAAGATATGTGACGTTCCACTGCAAAAGGTACCTTAACGCGGCTGGCGCCGCGATTCGGGAAATGAATTAGAGATTCACTAGATATGAAATAGTGAAGATATGTGACCTTCCATGGAAAAGGGTACCTTATGGTGGCTGGCGCTTAGGTACGTTGCATAGCGCCGCAATAATATTTGAGCGGCGTTAATAATAGCGTAAGCGCCAACCGCCATAAGGTACCTTTACCCGTGGGACGACACATATCTTTACTATATCGTATCTAGTTAATCTCTAATTCACTTCCCGAATCGCGCTGTATGTTATATAAAGTGTACAGTCACCTGCAATAATATGTTACACAACGAAGGCCGCAAAAATATCTGACACGATCTTATCTGTAGAGCCATAAGAGCGTGTCACATATTTTTGCGGCCTTCGAAGAGTAACATATTATTGCAGGTGACTGTACCTAGTGATGGAAAGTGAGGCAGGTAGAGTCGCGCTAAACTCTGCATAGTATTTGTAATGTCAAAGTGTGGCAATGTCATCATATCAAATGTCTATGACAATTTGACGATTCTAATGACACTCTTACACTTTGTTCCGTTCAAATCAGAGCAAAGTAAGCTTAGACGCACTCTGAATTGGCATAATTCATGTTAAAACACGGTAAAGATGTTTTATAAAACTTAAACAAGAAAATACTAAGCACTAAGTAGCATTGGTTTCACTCATTGGTTGACTGGTAGAGAATGCCTTAAGGCATTAAGTCCGCCATTTGTGCATTCATGTACAGTGCAATAAAGATTAAAATAAATAAATAATTGTTTAAAAGTTGCATGACAATGACGAAGTTTTAGACAAACAGACTATATTATACAGGATGCAATATTTTATGACACTACATTAACCTATCATCACCCAATAAAATATACAAAATATCCTCACAAAATCCGAACAGAAACTAAACAAAATAAATGCTTACTTATCCTTATAGACCAGGTAAAACTTCATTTCGACCAGCCAAATTCAAAATAAATATACTGTTATAACTTCGTTCGGAACACAAATCGTAAATGCAATGAAAAACTTACGCGATCTTTCAAGTTGCTTATAAAGGGAGGACACAATCTGGAGCTAACTTCTGTCTGATCAGAATCCAAGATGGCGGCACTTCCCTAACTGTCAAAATAAACGCTTCCCACCAATAGACGTAGCCTATTTCATTTATAAACTAAACACTTTTGATTTTTGCACCGCACGGAGTGAAGTTAGCCGCGAAACTAAATTAAAATCGAAAATCGATTAATCGATTAATTTGACAATTGGCAGCTATTGATGAGTTGACATTGGGTTATATTTATAAAACGTGTTGTTGTTGTATTTTAGACTTACAGAGATTCTCTTAAAGTACATTTTTGATTGCCCTTTTGATCGTGTATTAGTCGCACTATAGGAATTCGCCCTTTGAATTGATTACTACGCCGTTAGGTCATTGTTAATGTTTATGTACTGAATTAGCCTTCGTAGTAATTCCTATTAAATGTGGGTATAGGTGTACTATGCAAATAGACATTATATTTACACATACATAATGACTGACACTATAGTCTGTATCTTTAGGTATTTCAATAAAAGTAAAACAAACAATTTGTACATTTTCGGGTAGTTATAACATTTATTGGTTAACCAACCAAATACAAAACCGCCTGGATCAGTCACTGACTTTAACCTACATTATTTGATCGTATAATGTTTTCATCTACCCTCAACTGGGTTAAGGAGCCATTTGAGGGTAGATTTTGTTTACTTTTATTTAAATTTTAAATACCTAAAGATACACAGTATAGAATGATCTTGACGATGGTATAATAATATACTCCGCCTGGTACTCTCCTCCCGTCTTTTCTAGGTCACGTGACTGACACAACCCTACGTCATCATGCGACAGCGCTATATGATAATATGCGATAGCGCTATATATAGCGGCCATGTTATTGTGACGTAGGCTTGTGTCACTCTGGGAAGAGAAGGCCATGTTTTGTTAGACTATGATCTTGACCCTTGGTTTTCTATGACGGGTGATTTGGGTTCACGTGATATGTTCTATGGAACACTGAAGTGTTGGACGCCCCGGCCCCGACCCGCCCTATTCTAGCGAAAGTAAACAAATAAAATAAATCATTTCAAATAAAATTTAAAATGATAAATAAATCATCTCTCGTGCTTGAGAGGAGGCCTGTGCCCAGTAATGGGATGTATATACATATATAGGCTATATTTATTTATTTTAAATAAATAAAAAATAAAATAAATAGAATGGGAGTGGGACAATCTTATCAAGTACAAATCGACCTAGTCCATAGTAACCTCAATAAGGGTTATGTTGTGATGTCAAGATATTTCACGAAAATTGGTTAAACAACCTGGGCAGGAGAACTCTCGGCCATGCGAAAGCATTTTTGCCCCAAGTTGAAACGGAGACCTCGGCTTTTGCTCGGTCAATTGTAGGTGTCATCGCATCACTTAACACATTCATTACCACTAAGTGCTACGGGTTACGCTCGTAGCGCGTAGCCACGGTTTCGCCGTATGTAGCGCGTAGTCGCTACGAACAGTGTACCCGACAGTCGGGTTCTTGGTGTTGAATGTGTTAAATGTCGAGGAAGACAGTAAAGTCGCGTTATGCGTCCACCCTGTATATGCAACAGTTCCATTGTAATTAATGTAGTGACTGCCCAATTCGAACTTTAAGATACGTAAATTAATAGATATGCAACGATATGGAATAGATGTTTCGGTGTCAATAATGACGTTGACGGGAAATGGATTAGACATTCACTAGATATGAAATAGTAACGATATGTGACGTTCCACGGCAAAAGGTACCCTATGGCGGTTGGCGCTTACTCTATTATTAACGCCGCTCCAATATTATTGCGGCCATAAGGTACCTTTTGTCGTGGAACGTCACACATCGTTACTATTTCATATCTAGTGAATGCCTAATTCATTTCCCGAATCGCGCCGGTTGTTGAAGAAACGTCACATTTGACACTGACATTTCTAATCCATATCGTTGCATATTTGCGTTGCGTTGCGTTCGAATCGGGCTGTGGGACTCACCGCATCACTCCAAGGCTGAGGCGGTCCGCTGCCGCCGCCACAGCCGCTTTAGCCCCGTCATGTGTCATCGTGGCCGCTCTTTCCCCCTGTATGCTGGTGACGGTATCCCCGTTGCGAATACCGGCGAGGTCTGCAGGTGAGTCGGGTAGAACCTGGGGAAATTAATTAAAATATTTCTTTTATTAAATAATATTAAATATGTAAATTAATAATTAATAATTAATTTACAATTGCATTGACAGTGCCTGACGACACTTACCTTAGAGGATATAACCAAACGGAGACGACTTGTCTGTAATTTTCGGTCTGCCGATTTTTGCGACGGGGAGAGGCACGTCAAACGTATACGTAACGTAAAAATAGCAATGTCAGATAAACGTTAGTCCATACAATGTGTACGAGTATGACCATTGGCCGCCTATTTTCGACAGAGGGGAACGCCTGTTAATAGTTACTCCGTTTGGTTATATCCTCTAAGACACTTACCTACAATGCTCACTTCAAATTGAACCGTATATCCTTGTCAATTTGGTGCAATTTCGAATGTGTAAGTAGTCGCTGCCGCTACTTTTACGCGTAGTACGCGAGTAGCAACAGAGCGTACGTCTACGGGTCTACGAGTTTCCGCTACGCGTAGCAGGAATAAGAGGCTACGGACTACGGCGTAGCACAGGCGTCGTATTTAGGCACAGCGCGTAAGATTTATTTAATACTCTAAGCGCCACTTGCACCATCCCACTAACCCGGGGTTAGAGATGGGTAGTGAGTAAATACTCACAGGTAAATACCGAGTAAATACTCAGTATTTACTCAATATACCCGTATTTACTCGTTTATACCCAAATTGGTGGGTATAAACTATTTAGAGTGCTGAAAGGGGCATATAAATTTGAAATATAGGTGTATTTTGTAAGCCGCTACTGGATTAAGTACTCGAAATTGTAAGAAATGTATTTTTAAGAGGGGCACTCCATACATGTAACTAATTGTCACAAAAAAATATCTCAGAAACCACCAACGTGTTGCACGTCATTAAATGGGTCTTCAAAAATAACTGGAATGTTTCTAAGAAAATTTTTGGATAAATTGAATATTTTTGAAAAAAAACCGTTTCGAAAGGCCAAAATAATGTTTATCTCTCTATAACTTTCGAACCAATAGGCCAAGCAATAAGAAGTTATAGAGGGAAATGCTAGGAACACAATTTTTGACTATGTAACTTTGTTTGGACTAGTTAGGAGGTGAACATATCAAAAGTCCCCAGCCGTAGCCCCGGTGCTGGGGGGTAGAGGGGGGAAAGAAGGTCTCATTTTTCGGTTTTTCACTTATATCTTGGAAATTTTGCGTCTTAGCGACATGACTACTAAGACAAACCAAAAGCTGATAAAATTTGTTACAAGTTTTTTTCAGTCAAGTTTTTCGATATCTTGAATAGTTTTTGAGATATCCGCTCTTGAAAGTTTATTTAGGGCTTTCAATTTTATCTTGATATCTACATTAGTGACGCTGCTAGACCGTGTTTCGTATAATTTTCATATAAATCGGGGGTGCTGAATTCAGTTTTGGTATTACATTGACACCATTCCTAAGAAAAAACATATAAACTTTAAACAAATACCTTTTTTTTTAAATTCCTCTTCAAGCTTAAACCGCTCAACCGATTGAATTGAAATTTGGTATACAGATATTTCGAGTCCCAAGACAGGACATAAGATACTTTTTATCTCAATAATCATCCTTTGAAGTTGTGAAATGGAGTATGGGGGGAATTCAACTTCGTCGACGAAACTGAATTCCTGAGGTTAATACTGC
Source organism: Cydia fagiglandana (assembly GCF_963556715.1). Lineage (NCBI taxonomy): Eukaryota > Metazoa > Arthropoda > Insecta > Lepidoptera > Tortricidae > Cydia > Cydia fagiglandana. The sequence goes on from NC_085957.1 coordinate 6,118,378, forward strand.
TCAAGGTAAGGTTTGAAGTCATGTTTGGTATCACTTTCATCTAAATCACAGATGTATTCCGTCCTAAATTTCATCTAAACCGGTTCAGCGGTTATTGACTCCCCATACAAACTTCCACCCCACTTTTCACACCCTCGAAAGATGCTTTTGGTTATTAAAACTATCCTATGTTCTGTGTCAAGACTGAAACTATTTCTATACTAAATTTCAATGAAATTGGTTCAGCAGTTTAAGCGTGAAGAGGGATTTAAAAAAAAATATTTTTTTAAATTTTGGTTTTACTTCGGAATAGTGTCAATGTGATACCATAAATTAATTCAGCACCCCCGATTTATACGAAAATGATACCAAACATGGCCTAACAGCTTCACTGACGTAGATATCAAGATAAAATTAAAATCCCTAAATAAACTTTCAAGAGCGAGTATCTCAAAAACTATTCATGATATCGAAAAACTTGACTGGATAAAACTTGTAACTAATTTTATCAGCTTTCGGTTTGTCTTAGTAGTCATGTCGCTAAGACGCAAAGTTTCCAAGATATCAATGAAAAACCGAAAAATTCGACCTTCTTACCCCCCTCTACCCCCTAGCAGCGGGGCTACAACCGGGGACTTTTGATATGTTCACCTCCTAACTAGTCCAAACAAAGTTACGGAGTCAAAAATTGTGTTCCTAGCATTTCCCTCTACAACGTTTTTTGAGCATTCATTTCCTGACCTACAAAGTTCAGAAAAAATATGAAAACATATCGGGAGATTAGCCGTATAATAGAGTACAAAAAACAATATTTTGAACATCATCGGTTGAGCCATTTTTGAGTTTTCTTTAAAAAATCCTTAATAAAAGGTCGTAAGTGCCGCGTAAACACGCACTTTTGCGCAACATGCACTTATCTAGAACATCGATAGAATTTAAGTACTCATATTCTTTAAGTAAATACCTTCTTATTTAAAACAAAATTGTTATCACAATTTGCCTCTCACTAATAATTACCTTTTTTTCCTAAATTAAGCGCCCTCTATGCTTTTTATTTTATAGATATTGTTAATACACGTTAGCACTCTTCAATAAAAGACAATTTTGTTCTTAAATCTCACTTTTTGAATATTTTATAAGCAATCGTTTTTACCCACCTAAATGAGTAAATACGGGTATTTATCGGGTGCTTTGAGTAAATACCGAGTAAATACTCAGTATTTACTCACCCCTACCCATCTCTACCCGGGGTTAAGCGGTTAAACCGTTAACCCAGTATCAAATTGTACTGGTAACCTTGGTAACTCCAGGATTAACCGGTTAACCCCGGGTTACTGAATGGTGCAAGTAGCCCTAAGACCCGCCGAAGGGTGCGTAACTCCTGACTTCGGTCAAACTCGGCTCCGCTCGGCTCAGCATTGCTCCGAGCAATTATTAGGGCACCACTTGACTTCCTTTTGCGTGCACGACCACAGATAAGATAATCACTTGATTTTTGATAACCCTAAATAGCCGAAAGGGATAGTACCATATATTAGAAAGGGATAGCTTGATTCGACCCTGAACCGGTGTCAAACTTCGGTTTTGTAGGAAGCTTCCTTTATGTACGGTAGTATGTACTATTAATTATTTTGTGACCCACCATAGAAAGTTTTCCAATTTTACAAGCTTTTATTTAGTTTCACCTGACCGTTGTCTGTCTGTCTGTCTGTAATCAAATCTTGCAAGTTAAATTTGATCCACTTCCCGGTTTCCGATTGAGCTGAAATTTTGCATACATACGTAAGTCGGGTGACAATGCAAAATTATGGTGTCATCGAGCTGATCTGATGATGGAGACCGGAGGTGGCCATAGGAACTATGTGATAAAACAACGAAACCTAATTGTGTTTGGGGTTTTTAGAATTGTCTCGATGAGCATTAGTTACCTGTGGAAAGAAAAGTACAGTCAGCGACAAAAGCTTGTACCAAAAACGATTTTTTTTCCAAAAACTTATTTAATTTGAACTTAACCGATGCTTTGACACAGGTTTCACGGGTCGTGGTCGCGGCGGTCTTTAAAAATTAATTTATACTCTTTTTCTTTTTGGTTTCTTTGCTCTTACTTCTTTTTCACTGATGAATTCATGACCCCTATTCGACAAGCGACGTTTGACGTATCGTGTTGATCTCCCGTTGATGTGGGAAAAATCATAAGTTCTCGAATACGTACAATGTCAAAATTTGACATTAACAATCCACAGTTAAGGTGACAAGCAAACCAAACCGAACCACCCTTAGTTTAGAGTTGAGTTTTGGTTGTACCAAATGAAATATCCACCGTTGATGGAATCAACACTCAATATGCAATAAAATCAACTGTTGATTTGACGTGGATGCGAAAGCTGACAGCTGTACGTGTCGAATTTGGCCCCTTATGTTTTGGTTCTTCCAACATATTAGTTTTAGTTCTAGTTTTAGCTTTAGTCTTGTGACAAGAAGCTGAGTGAGGATTTTGGCACAAATATTTATGTGAATGAATTTTAGTTTTGTGTTATTATTTGTGCTAATAAACATTTCTTATCCTTATTCTTAAAAATAGTACAACATCGATCAGTATCATCAGTTTTCATCGGTGTTTATATTATTCAATAGATCTATAGATCCATCAATAATGGCGTTACGCAAGCGATTGAGCGGCCGCCAGCGATCTATTATTGACATGTCTAAATCTGGCACTTGGATGTCAATGTTACGATCGTTGTGACATGACATGACATACTGATTGAGGGCTTATGTGTGTAGGCCAAGCATTTCAACACGCGCGTGATTTGAATGCGCGTCTAAAGGGGCCCACTGATTGACAGTCCGCCGGTTGGTATCGGCCTGTCAGTTAGAACAGAAACTTGACAGTTCCGAACAACTGACAGGCAGATACCATCCGGCGGACTGTTAATCAGTGGGCCGCTTAAGTAAACTAGTAAACTATCTGCGCGTGCTATCAAAATCGCTGCAGACTTTTCTTGGTCTGACTCTATACTCTGTTTAGGTATTTAAATAAACGTAAACAAAATCTACCCTAAAATGGCTCCTTAAGCCAGTTGAGGGTAGATGAAAACATTACACGATCAAATAATGTAGGTTAAAGTCAGGTCGTTCAGTGACTGATCCAGGCGGTTTTGTAGTTGGTCGGTTAATCAACAAATGTAATAACTACTCGATTTACAAATCGTTTGTTTACTTTTATTTGAATACCTGAATTAGTCCTAAAGATACAGAGTATACACGGTGTAACATGAGGAAACCGAATAATTTTAACCACGCATTTCTGGGGTCAAAAGAAGTAAAAAATGTAAAATGAGTTTAGGTAAATTTCGCCAAATAAAAACATTTTTTTTTTGTTTTATTTTTTCAATTTTTTTGATGTATAAGTACAAAAAAAAAATGTTATTGGTAAACTTGTCACTTAAAATTGATTTTTCCATTTTTTTTTCGTAGAACCTACTTTTTGCAAAGTGTTACTTGTCACTTTTTGACATCTATCAATAAGGATATTTAGACTACGTCCCATAGCAGCAGCATCACCAACAAAAAGGCCTTTTACACTATGTAACAATAAAAACTGTTTTTTTTTTCAATTAATAATATCTCTGAAACTAGGCGAATTTCAAAAAAGTTTATAGGATATTTTTGTCTCTAAATATGATCAGGAATACGCTGTTAAAATTATTCGGTTTACTCATGTTACACCGTGTAGGCTAAAAGGCCGTTTGCCTCCTAATAATATATTTTATAGATTTTACTTAAGTACCCCTTCTTTTTTTATGGTGCCGTCTCCTATCGGAGGTTGGCTATCATTAGGGCTATTTTCACTTTTGACGCTGCAGCTCGAAACAGCGATCTGGTGCTCATCTTGAACCAGCACCTGAGGTTTTTGAGCCACGAGGTTCGTCTTCTTCCACATTTTCGTTTTCCCTGGATTTTCTCCTGTATTGTCAGCTGGAGGAGGTGGTACTTACGTATTTGTCATTTCGTAATACTTGACCAAAGTACTGCAGTTTCCTAATCTTTACTATAAAGATCCAAAATCTATCTTTTCTTTTGCACTCACTGCAGCGCGCTGTCATTGGTTACTCGGGTTTCTCTATCCGTCCTTCAGTATTCTCCTGTACACTCACATCTCAAACGCCTCTAGGCGTTTACTTATAGCTTTAGTGAGTGTCCATGATTCAGCACCATACAGTAAAACCGAAAATACATAGCACCGTACATTATTCTTAACGCCCCCCCCCCCCCCCAACAATCAATAAGTTTAATGACTGCTTCAACTCTTCAGCCGACAGCTATAGCATTATTACCTTGACGACGGTGAGGGGCATGTTGAAATCGGTGCCCCCGATGAGTCTGAAGCCCCAGGGCTCCTCTCCCGTCCTCGTGAGCCGCACTTCCACCTCCATCTATTAAAAAAAAAAAGAAATTCCGTCATCTTGTTCTGGATTCTGATATATGAGACGACTTATTTTTTCTAAGTGGCCAGTCCAGGAATTTTCAGTATGACCTAAATATAACACTGAATGAAACCGGCCAATTGTGTGTCGGATAACTCATAACGGATAGTAGTGGATCCCACATATCGTCGACCTTCACCAATCTGTCTGACGGATGAAACTACGAAAATATGAAAGAAAATATGTTTCAAAACATAAATAAATAGGGTTGCCTAAAGAAATATGGTCAAGGCTATTTTTAATAAATTTTTGAAAAAAAATTTTTTATTCAAATTTCACCGATTTGTCTGACGAACGAAATAAGTTTCAATGGAAAGTATACAACTTGTACAACATAAATCAACTAGGTTGCCTATCTTTTTCCGGTCACTATTATGTGGTTGCCGTGTTTAAAGAGGTGATTTTATATCGATAATTGCACTCATCTGTCTGACGCTTGAATTATACATCAAAACTAGACAATAAAATGAATACTTTTAAGCTTTTATCATTCGCCATTGGTGCAGATTATACACGTTAGGTCAACCTAACCTTGGCCAATCTACGTGACGCAGTTACGCATTATGAACACAATTGTCATCTTTGGCAAAGCCTGACTCTAGGCCCAAATCCAAGACAGATCATGGCAAAAACACAAGTAAAACCCGCTTAAGAAGATCCTGACACACAAAAACACGTCTCGGGAAAAAGTATTATAGCGAACTAGCTTTTGCCCGCGACTTCGTCTGCGTGGAATTAGTGACAGCAGCTAAAGTAGGTATAGCGCCTGGATAATGCTAATGGCAATCATTCAATTCGCGCATTGCTTACTTCAATTATTAGGCAATTCATTAACTCTTTCAATTCCACCCCCCTTTGCACTCTCAGGGATGATTTCCGACATAAAAACGATCCTATGTCCTTCCCCGGGCATCGATCTCTATACCAAATTTCAACTAAATCGGTTCAGCGGCTCAAGCGTGAAGAGGTAACAGACAGACACGACACTTTCGCCTTTATTATGTGGATGGATATGTATGAAAACTTGCTGGGACCAAAGTTAAATGGCTACCCGGGTAATCGTAAAAAACGGGGTAGTATTAACCGGGTTTTGTATTTACCTGTTCGTTAGTGGCCGGCGGTCCAGGGCACAGTTAAACGCTAACTGGCCGTTAAACTTGGCACTGAGACGGTGACCGCATTCTGATTGAGATACGACGATAGATCGGGTACCCACTTCAATCAAAGACTAGAATACTGGTACAATTTGTACATATGTTGGAAGATAGAGAATTTATAGGGAAATATAGCCGGTCAAACTAAATTTGTCACTATAGTCTGTATCTACTACTTAGTTTATTCTTTATTCAGGTACACACAAAGTGTAAGTTTACAGCTACAGCCAAGACACATATACTGTCAATACATACGTAGTCAGTATTATAAAATTATGTAGTACACTTGTATTACACACATTATAGTCTGTCACTATAGTCTGTGTTTACTTTTATTTAAATACCTAAAGGTTCAGGGTAAGTAAGTAAGTGATCTGTTACGTGATTGCCAACTTTTTAATTTTGCCTACATTTCGAAGAGTTAGTTTAACTATGTTCATTTTGACTACTTTTCAACACCTGTATACTGATAGTTACATTTCGCCATCTTTACCATTTGGCCAACTTAACCTTTTTCATATGATTTGATTATTTTTGCCGAATAATAAACTTGCCCATATAATTTTTTCTCACATTGCAATATTTTTGTACAGGCCATAACAAACGTGTTATACATATAGGTAATTAATAAATTTGAATATAGTTTTTGTACATGAGTATAATAACAATAATTATGAATATTAAATAATTTTAACAATAACTAGCGATAATCCTACGTACTTGTATATTTATTTCAGTACAGAGGATACAGTGAAATTTTTTATTCATTTTATACATTATGATTTCACTATTTGCTACAACAATGTATATGTGCCTTATGGCAGAAAACGACAAATGAAAGACAGGGTTACAGCTGAAAGAATATCGAAAATTACGGGACATTATTTGCTGGGTGACATTGATTTAAAAACATGCTTAGAAAGGTTGTCTAAAGTTCGATTATACAATAAGTTTTAAAGTTTATTACCTTTTTAAGACACAAATATAACATTCATAGTTATATTATTATTTTTAAGCTAATTTAATGTTTTACATTTACTTAATAGTAATTTACACCTTCTTACCCTCCTTAAAAATTACAGACCCATCTCGCTCCTGAGTCACGTCTATAAGCTGTTCTCACGAGTGGTCACAAACCGTCTCGCCAGGAGACTCGACGAGTTCCAGCCGCCAGAGCAGGCAGGGTTTCGCGGAGGATATGGCACCATAGACCACATTCACACAGTGAGGCAGATTATACAAAAGTGCGAAGAATATAATCAGCCCCTGTGTCTAGCCTTTGTGGACTATGAGAAGGCCTTTGACTCTGTCGAGACCTGGGCTGTTCTGGAATCCTTACAGCGATGCCAAATAGACTATCGTTATATCGAGGTGTTGAGATGTCTCTACGAAGCCGCCACCATGAGTGTCCAAGTACAGGGTCAGCAGTCTAAACCTATCCAATTGCGCAGAGGGGTGAGACAGGGGGATGTTATATCCCCGAAACTGTTCACAAGCGCGTTGGAAGATATGGTTAAGACGCTGGACTGGAAAGGTAAGGGCATTAACATAAACGGCGACTACATCTCACACCTACGATTCGCAGATGACATAGTCATAGTGGCGGAGTCGCTAGAGGAGCTGAACCGGATGCTGGACAGCCTAGCTGCGGCCTCGCGACGCATCGGTCTTGGCATGAATTTGGATAAAACTAAAGTCATGATCAATGGCCACATTGATCCAATACCGATAGTCGTAAATGGCCACCTTCTCGAAATCGTTTCGGAATATACTTACCTCGGGCAGATTCTACAGTTAGGTAAAAACAATTTCGAGAAGGAGGCCAAGAGGAGGATTTAGCTGGGCTGGGCAGCGTTTGGGAAACTACGCCGAGTCTTCTCGTCATCCATACCGCAATGCTTGAAAACAAAAGTTTTCAATCAGTGCGTCCTACCCGTCATGACCTACGGAGCCGAGACATGGACACTCACGGTAGGGTTGGTCCACCAGTTCAAAGTCGCTCAGCGAGCTATGGAGAGAGCTATGCTCGGAGTTTCTCTGAAGGATAAGATTCGTAACGAATACATTCGACAGAGAACCAAAGTTATCGACATAGCTCAAAGAATTAGCAAGCTGAAGTGGCAGTGGGCTGGCCATATCGCACGAAGAACCGACAACCGCTGGGGGAAACGTGTTCTTGAGTGGAGACCGCGACTCGGCAAACGTAGTGTAGGACGCCCTTCGGCCAGGTGGGATGACGATCTGCGAAAGACTGCAGGCAGATGCTGGATGCGGCAAGCTGAAGACAGGGCGCTATGGCGCTCTTTAGGGGAGGGCTATGTCCAGCAGTGGACTAATATAGCCTGATGATGATGATGAATTTACACCTTATAATTGCGCCACATTCAGATAAATATGTATGTTATTTTATTTAGCAGAAGAAATATAATATGTATTTTATGTTTTATTGGTAAATAAATAAACGTCAATAAATTTAATTTTGTCATTTCACTTTTATCTACGACTGTCTATAGATTGACAAACAGAGACTGTTAATGGGTCAATATAATAACATTGGCAAATAAGGAAAAATAAAGTTAAATGACATAAAGTTGGCGAAATGTAACTATCAGTATAGATGAGTTGAAAAGTAGCCAAAATGAACGTACGTATACTAACTCTTCGAAATGTAGGCAAAATTAAAAAGTTGGCAATCACGTAACAGATCAGTAAGTATAGAAAAAGGCGCATAAATCAAATTTTCTATGAGACGATAACCCTTGGCGCCAAAATTTTTTTTTGCCGCGTTTAATGATGATGATGATTGATCATATGTCCTTCCACGGGCCTCAAACTAAGTATTATTAGATTAGAGTACCATTTGTATTTGTTTGGAGATGAAACTCTAGGTCCATGGGGTCCCAGCGCGCATAAATTGTTCGCAGAAATCGCGAAGCGTCTGGTTGACGTAACTGGTGACCCAATAGCGGGCGGCTACCTCGCACAACGTATCAGCATTGCGATACAGCGAGGAAACGCCGCCAGCATCCTTGTTACAATGCCTCAAGGGCCTATTTTAGATTTTAGCTAGTTATTAATGTCTTTTAGTAATGCCACTGTAAATATCTTGTTTGTAAATGAATGATTTACTCAACCCTCAAATGGCTCCTTAAGCCAGTTGAGGGTAGACGAAAACATTACACGATTATGGTCATAGTCTAATAAAACATGGTCTTTTCTTCCCAGAGTGACACAAGCCTACGTCACAATAACATGGCCGCTATATATAGCTCTATCGCATATTATCATATACTTAGCGCTGTCGTATGATGACGTAGGCTTGTGTCAGTCAGGTGACCTAGAAAAGACGGGAAGAGAGTACCAGGCGGAGTATATTATTATACCATGATCATGATCAAACAATGTAGGTTAAAGTCAGGTCGTTGAGTGACTGGACCAGGCGATTTCATATTTGGTTGGTTAACCAATAAATGTTATATAGTAGTGTACCCTATGATGGGCGTGGAACCAGTAATGGGACAAAAAACCACAAATTCTGTAAAATAAGTGTCTAAAAGTAGTTTATAAACACTGCCTGTATATTATCATAAATAAGAGTCCTAGAGCTGTTTCAGTTTGAATTTTTATTAAATTTGGTTGTTTTTTAAGAAATTGGCGTCAACCCAAAAGTTGTCGTGTCACTGAAAAAAAAATACCACTACGAATTCTTAACAACTTCGCTAAGAGAGGTGAGTTAATTTATTAAATTTTAATTAATTAATACTTGATGAAAACTAAAATGTGTTTTGTTAATTGCATTTACCATGAGATAAGGTATACAACATACTATGTTGTGAGTCCACAGATGTAAAAAAATAGTGGTTTTTGGCCCAATCCCATTATAGGAGCTGTAAAACTGCATACCTCCTATAATGGGAAATTTACATAATGATGCTTGCCATGCCATCATTTCATGTTTAAACAATACAGAAGTAAAATGTAGTTACGAAATATGTCAACCAGGAGGTATGCTCGGACTTCGGATAAATTAATATCGTTTTTTAGTGTGGGTCAAATCTTGGTAGCCGAGTTTGAGCCACTTTCCCGTTTTCCGATTGAGTTGAAATTTTGTATTCGTAATTAAATATGCAAATCGGATGATAATGCAATATTATGATAACATGGACCAGATCTGATGACCTATTTCAATATTTTATACTGGAGCTTTGGTGTCCATGACTGGAGAAAAATAGCATAGTTTTAATTTGTTAAGTATGTGGAAACTCATTGCAGTATCTTTGATACAACACGCCTGAAACATGAAAGACGGGTAGGACTTTCATCTTTCAATACGCTAAGCGGTAGACCATTCACATGTATTAGGGAAATATCACAAATACTCCAAATTCCCTCTTAAATGTCCCATGACTGGTGCTGTTACTATAACTACCCGAAAATTTACAAAGTTTACTTTTATTTAAATATCTAAAGATACAGACTATACCGAAGTATTTTTATTTGTAATTTTTTTAAACTCACTAGTACCTGCTAGTACGTAATATTACTCAATTAAGTAAGTAGAGATACAGTTGGTCAAGCAGATCTTGTCAGTAGAAAAACGCGGCAAATTTGAAAAATGTAGGCGCGAAGGGATATCGACTCATAGAAAATTTGAATTTCGCGCCTTTTCCTACTAACAAAATTTGTTTGACCATCTATAGTATGGATATGACCCTCTTTGCTTAAAACAGTTCGTACTTTCATTCAACACGTGTTGAATAGCTTGCCCTACTAGACTTCCCAAAATCCAGTGGGCTTATTAAAACTGAAACAACTGCACACATCACAAATCTCGTAAAAATGCGTATCACCGTTCTGTGTTGTTTCCTGCTGTTTAGCTGCGCCCTGTCGAGGACCGTGACGAAGGCTCTGACGGAGTCCCTCGGACAAGAGGTTATAGAGATTGGAGCCCCGCTTAAAGGTACGTTGGGTTCTATCAAATTTTCGTTGCTTCTGTTTTTCAGTTGCTTTCAAAATAACCTAAGCCTAAGAAGCGTTGGTGGCCGAGCGGTAAGAGCGCGCGACTTTCAATCCGTAGGTCGCAGGTTTAAACCCCGGCTCGTAGCAATGAGTTTTTCGGAACTTATGTACCTACGAATGTTTACGTTGGTTGGTGGTTGGTAGTGTTGGTGGACTGAACATCTAGCGACCTTCACCAAGGAGGAGTTTTGGCCGAAGGGTGTCAAGTTCCGGCGGTTCCGCGGCCGGCTCCCTGACACTGCGGGGTTGCGAACTGCATCGCAGCCATAATTGTGTGTTTTTAATCTTAAGATATATTTTATAATATGTATGCTAGTTTTAAGGGATCTATGGGCCAATAGTGCTTGAAAATGTTCGTTTTTTTTAGCATTAGAAAGAAGTTGCAAGAAGGTAAGCGATCTTGACATGTCTTTTAATAGAAAAACGCTTTTTAAAAATCAAAAACTATAACAGAACTTATGAAAGCAGAAGAATATAAAAAATGATCGTATTAGACTCATAATTGTTACATATTTGCCGTACCTAACTTATTTTTAAAATGTGTTTTTCAATTAAGACACATCAAGATTGTTTAGGTACCTTATTTCTAATGCTAAAAAAAACGAACTATATATAAATATTTTTATTTCATTTCTATAAATTTTTCGTTGCATCAGTTTTTCAGTTGCTTTAAAAATAATTAAGACATAACCTAAGCTATACCCAGGAAAATAGGTGTACTACATTTAAAACATAGGGCAGAAATCCCTGGAGCCTTATATTAGGAAGAAACAATCTTAACCTCTAGCCGCCCATACGTCAAGCCTTGCCAAGCAAAATTAAATTTTATTTTGTCTACACAAAGTTCAAATTAGAATGGAACATTAGACCTTTTTATAGGTCTCTGGGTGGCTAGAGGTTAATGAACCATTGGTGGATCTAAACTCCTTGGAAAAAGGGGTTAAAGGTCCTTTTAGATTGGTCAGCTGATGATGGACATGGCCCTGTCTAACGTGAGTCATCCTAGGGCCAAATTCGACACGTACAACTGTCAGATTTCGCATCCACGTCAAATCAACAGTTGATTTTATTGCATACTGAGTGTTGACTCCATCAACGGTGGATAATATCATTTGGTACAACCAAAACTCAACTTTAAACTAAGGGTGGTTCGGTTTGGTTTGCTTGTCACCCTAACCGTGGATTGTTAATGTCAAATTTTGACATTGTACGTATTCGAGAACTTATGATTTTTCTCACATCAACGATCAACACGATACGTCAAACGTCGCTTGTCGAATAGGGGTCCTCAAGTCAAAGAGCCATTGAAAAGTTTTTCAAACAAACCAATTACACCAGCGATGGTTCATGATCTCACGAGATGGCGGTGTTTTAATTTTGTCGAGGTATTCCCAGAGTTATTTTTGTAAGTTTAATTGTGACGTCTCACGGGTAAAGGTACCTTATGGCGGTTGGCGCTTACGCTATTATTATCGCCGCTCCAATATTATTGCGGCGCTATGCAAAGCAAGCGCCAGCCGCCATAAGGTACCTTTTGCCGTGGAACGTCACAATTTATGATCTTTATGCTGATTCAGAAATTCAACCGGATTTGGAAGAGGAGCCGTCTATGGAAAAGGATGACGAGGACACCACGAGAGCAGCCCCTGCCACTAAACGAGACGTCAAGAAGGCCCCCGGCTCGGTAAATATCCTCGTCGGACCCAATGTTCTTAATTTAAGACACACTGAGAGAAAAGACTAACAAAAACACACTTAGAATTACAAAAATAAAACTTAATCCGGGGACAAGGAGAGTCAACTAATAGGAACAAATTGACTTTAGCAATTTCTATTAGTTCTTGCAATTTTTATTATCTGTTTGTTGAAATTAGATTTAGGATTACCGAGCTGTTTTTTTTTTGTTTGCCAGCAGTATAATGTTTAATGATCTTTAAGTATGGTTATCTATGTGTAACATATTGAATATAAAATTGAGCTGTTTTTAGAAATAAATTAACTTTACAGAAATAGTGAAACTTCCATAATTATTACTAAAACTTTATTTTTTCCCCCAGTACAGAACTGTTTTTTTTTATTTAATTCCTGGTGATGATTTTTCTCTCAGTGCAACACGTATACTCTGTGTCTTTAGGTATTTAATAGTTATTTGTTTCACTCGGGGGCAAAGTTGTTGTTTAACCGCTCGTGCTAATATTGATACCCGAGCAAGCGAAAGATTCCAAAATTGAAAACGAGCATAGCGAGTGGTTCGAAAATGGAATCTTGAGCGTTGCGAGGGTTTCAAAGCACGAGGGTTAAGTTAAACAAAATTTGCCCCCGAGTGAAACACAAAAATTTTCACCACACCAACTCGAAGCAAATATTAAATGTAAAATATCAAACAAAATCAAACCAAATCGAATCCAAATGAATGTTATTAAATATTTATCATCCAAAATCATCATTTAAAAGCCAGTTCTACTAGCAAACATAAGAAAACAACTCAAAATTTGCATTTGATTACTTTGCCTCACAAGTGAATAAATGCAACTTTGCTATCAGTTTTTGAAGTGCAAAGTAAGTCTTTCCGAGCTGGTGTGGTGAAAATAAAAGTAAACAAAATCCACCCTCAAATAGCTCCTTAAGCCAGTTGAGGGTAGATGGAAACATTACATGATCAAATAATGTAGGTTAAAGTCAGGTCGTTCAGTGACAGATCCAGGCGGTTTTGTATTTGGTTGGTTAATGAATAAATGTTATAACTACCCGAAAATGTACAAATTGTTTGTTTACTTTTGTTTAAATACCTAAAGATACAATACAGACTATAATTATTATAGTAACGGAATCGATATCCTTGTACAGCCTTATGTCCTTAGGACAATACAGTATACTTAAACCAACAATATCAATATCCTAAAAGGGCCCATTGTACTTTATTTAGTACAAAACCATGGAGTTACAGTAACAGCATTAATATCCCAGTATGTGGTAGTACACCACCATGTAGTGATAGCAGTATTATCAATGTCCTCGTAGGGCCTAATGTCCTTTTTAAGGGACGGCCCCTGTAAACTACACTACCCTAACATAAACAATATTCGTAGATGGTGGATGGAAGACGCAAGTTGAAGGACGTTGACAGGATCGACGGGGTAGAGCAGGAGGACGACGAACAACGCGTCGAGAAAGAGATAGCTGACATCTACAAGGATAACGGTATGTGCAGGATGGAGTGAGACGGATAGATGTTCAGGAAGACGGATCGAGTGAGACAGATAGGTGAATGTACAGGAGGGGTAGAGCGGACGAGCTACGCGTCGAGGGAGAGATAGCTGACATCTACAAGGATGACGGTATGTGCAGGATGGAGTGAGACGGATAGATGAATGTACAGGAGGGGTAGAGCGGACGAGCTGCGCGTCGAGAAAGAGATAGCTGACATCTACAAGGATAACGGTATGTACAGGATGAAGTGAGACGGATAGATGAATGCACAGGAGGGGTAGAGCGGACGAACAACGCGTCGAGAAAGAGATAGCTGACCAATAGCTGACATCTACAAGGATAACGGTATGTACAGGATGGAGTGAGACAGATAGATGAACGATTTTAACACATTCACTGCCCCCTGGCAGTAAATGCCTTAACAAACTGAATAATATTACATATTATGTAATGGCTCCTCTACACGATGGGCCAACGCCAGCCACACCAAGGGACTCATTTATGCGTTAGAGGGAGCAAGTGACATTGCTATCTCATTCTACCGCATCACTGCGTCCCTTGGAGTGGCCGGCGTTGGCCCATCGTGTAGAGGAGCCATAACGTTATTTATGAAGAGAAACCTTGTTGTCGACGGCGCTTACGCCATTATTAACGAAGCTCCTATATAACTAAACACAATGCCGAGCGACGCTGTGTGGCGTAAGTGCCATCGACAATAAGGTCCCTTTTCATCATAGAGGTACAATAACATATAGTCGGACCAAAAAAAGTCTGCAGCGGATTTGATAGCCCACGCAGTGCAAGTGTCATTTATACGTCATACAGCCGTATTCGAACAATGAGTTACGTCAAATACTAGATATTGAAAGGATATGGGTTAGATATGTCAGTGTCAAACAAGTGTCAAAATTGACGTTTCTTCAAAAAAATAAAAATAAATAAAAATATATAAATAATATAAATAAAAAATAAATTAATGAAATAGTATAAATAATAGTATAAATAGTATTTGTTTGAAGAAACGTCAATTTTGACACTTGTTTGACACTGACATATCTAATTCATATTATCTTTTCTAGATTAACTGACGTATCTTAAAGTTGCAATCGGGCCGATAATTTCATAGAAGTTTGACGTTTAAAATAACACTTTCACTGCGTGGGCTATCAAATCCGCTGCAGACTATTCTTGGTCTGACTCTAGTGATGACACGGGGGAGGGGCCAAACGACCGAACGAGATGCACTTATATAAATTTCAGTAGGAGTAGCAGAGAAAGCGGTATTATTGCTTGTCCTTGTCACAGTCTCACTTTTTGTTTGTTCCCCACCAAAAATTTAATATGGTTCATTTTTGGTATGTTGTCAGGAATGTTAAAACGTGTTTTTAATATTATCGCTTTGCGTATGTTTTGTCCCTCATGGAGGCACGCGTGTAGCTCATCTATGTAATATTAGGTCTATGCTTTTCATAGATAATATATGATGGTCGTTTTATGATGAGAAATCAAATAAATATAAAATTAATTACAGATTACAAAGCGGACAGCAACGAGCTAAGAGCCAGCGGCGAAGGCGAGACTGCCTTAAGGCAGGGGAAGAAAACTGAGTGAGTTATCAGTTACAACCGAGAATATATAAAGGTGGCCACTGACGAGCCTTCTAACAGTCCAAATAACGTGGCTGCATTCCAAAATCGGTCCGTGAAGGTCAAAAACGTACAATGTTTAATATTAGGATGCCGTCCATTTGGATGAATCCATTGTAACGGCATCCATTTGGAAGGCTCGTCAGTGGCCTGCTTAAAGTAGGATCGTTTGACATCTCACATATAATAATATACAACATACATATACAGGGTGGAAAGATAAGTCGGGCCCTGGAGGGAAACTACCTTAAATGCTTAAGCTGGCTCATTTTACTTAAAGGAGACATTAATCTTGAGTACTAAATATTAGATTTTATGGATATTTTGTACGACAGACGAGTGTAAGACCTAATGTTTCTCGGAGAAATGTTATCATTAACATTAACTGTATCGACTAGTACAATAAAATAGCGAGTTTTTATTTTTTAGAATTTTTAGTCGGTTCGACTCCCGGGCGATGCAAGCAAGTTTTAGAAAATCTTTGAATGCAGTTTTGTTTCTTTTTAAAAATAAAGGAATATCTCCTTTAAGTAAAATGAGCTAGCTTAAGGATTTAAGGTAGTTTCCCTCCAGGGCCCGACTTATCTTTCTACACTGTATATATATATATAATGTTTTCCATTATTGGAATTACTTAGTTCGGTTTTTTTCGCGTTGTTTTTCCTTACTGAATTCTTCTCCCTGTAGAGAAAATCAAAAGTCCTGACTAAATTTTTGGTAAAGTAACAATGGAATGCTAAAAGGTATAGAGTATAGAAAATACTTAGTTGTGATACACATGAGGAAAGTAGCAATTCCAAATGAGTTTTGGTATATACGAGTAATTACGAGAATGAGACAAGAATGAGGACATTATATACCGTAAAACGGGGTGAGTAGGTTTCGCGGGGAGAGGTGGGTTATGAATGGGGAGAGAAGTTTTGAGAGAACGCTACAAAAATAATGTATTCCAATTTAATATGGAGCTATAGTAATACGCATGATAAAAAAAAATCGATCCAACAATCTACCAAAATCACCTTTGTATGAAAACCCCTCTCACCCCAAATACGAGGCACTACGGGGTGAGGTGGGTTTTCCTCTTTAACGTCAAAGTTATGACATTTTATTTTATTTTATCGCCAAAACTAAAATATAAACGTCCGGAACACTTATTATATAAGTATATACACCATTCAGTTTTCATATGTAAAAATAAAATGTTACCGAGGTTTGAATTTCAGTTTTGACCCTACTCACCCCATTTTACGGTAAGTATTATTATAGGTAATCCGCAGATTATATTGGATCCAACGGTCGATTTTGTGACCAAACAAAGGCATGTCTTTAGTTTATCTTATACCTTTAAACGACTAATTCTTATATATTTCGGGGATCTCGTTAACGGCTCTAACGATTTCGATGAAATTTGCTATATGGGGGTTTTCGGGGCGAAAAAGCGATCTACCTAGGTTTTAATCTCTGGAAAAACGCGCATTTTCGAGTTTTATATATTTTCCGAGCAAAGCTTGGTGTCCAAGATATACTACATAAAGACATGTTTTTATTATGTGCTTTGCGCGTTTAATACTCATTGGTGTTGCCTTTTCGCACGTGTATCACGCTACTTATTACGTGTCTGATGAACTTCTGAAGTACTTAAAATATTAAATATCTTAAGAACGGGTCACTCACGTATTTTAAGTCAAAAAACCGCAGTCTGCGCCGGTCCGTCACCGTAAACGCAAGCTTCTGATGATACTACTCGGTACGGAGTGAAACATGTCGAGCGTTTTTCGACTTAAAATACGTGAGTGACCCGTTCTTAAAGATATTTAATATGTCTGTGTCTCACGGAAGTTTGCTATTAAAATTACTTAAAAATAAGTCATTTGATATTTACCACTAGCTTTTCGGTGAAGGAAAACATCGTGAGGAAACCTGCATACATCTGCGAAGGAACTTCAAAGATGTATGTGAAGTCCCCAATCCGCATTGGGCTAGCGTGGGGACTATAGCCCAAGCCCTCTCGCGCATGGGAGGAGGCCTGTGCTCAGCAGTGGGACGTATATAGGCTGAAATGATGATGATGATGATGAAAAATAAGTAATAAGCTCATTCTATGGCACAGTTTCGTGTTCGCGCCCAAGAATATAAACGACCCACAACAGGTGGAGAGATTCCGGACGTCCCCCGACTATATAGACTGCAAAAAGAAGAAGCTCGCTGGCGTAAGTTGGACCCTTTTACCGGTGCGGTGCGACGGCTGTTTGACGCAGTATATGTGACTAACTTTGCATGAAAATAAGTCGGCGGTTCGGGAGGCCCAAAAAAGGAGTCCTCCCAACCGCTGCCAAGGCCTCCAGCTAAATTCGCAAGAATGCTGTAGAGCACAGATCAAAAAAAAAATGAAAATAAGTTTTTGGCAAAAATTTTATTTTAGGTACAAGCTTTTATCGCTGACTGTACTTTTCTTACGACAGCCAACTAATATCGAGACAATTCGAAAAACCCCTAACACAGTTAGGTTGCGTTGTTTCATCACAGAGTTCCTATAGCCAACTCCTGTCATCATTAGATCAGCTCGATAGTACCATAATATTGCATTGTCATGCGATTTATACATGCATGCTCAATCGGAAACCGGGAAGTGTATCAAATTTAACTTGCAAGATTTGATTACACACAGACAACGGTCAGGTGAAACTAAATAAAAGCTTGTAAAAACACGTATTTTTACAAACTTACCTTAAAGAGATAAGATGAAATAAGCCATCATAGGCTTTTTGACGACAGAATATCCCTCCCCCTTATAGGGATAACTTCGCCTACATTGTGTACTTTTTGTTTAATTGTATTTTAACCTCTGTCGTATCATCGTATGTATATTAAAGCGTATAGAGTTAGACCAAGAAAAGTCTGCAGCGGATTTGATAGCCCACGCAGTGCAAGTGTCATTTATGCGTCATAATTTCATAGAAGTTTGACGTTTAATTAACACGTGCACTGCGTGGGCTATCAAATCCGCTGCAGACTTATCATGGACCGACTATACATACACATGATGAAAATTTTAACTTAAAATGAAGGTTTAGTATTTTACAGAAGAAATACGTCTCAGAAAGGATAAAAAATGCGTTATATCCATATTTAACAGTTAGACAAATTCAAATCGAATTATCTCTTCTAGAATGTAAGATTCCAAATTCAAAACTGTGAAAATGCCACTGGAACTTATATCATAGCATATTCATATTATTTCATATTTTACAAGCTTTTCGGGTGACAATGCAATATTATGGTGTCATCGAGCTGATCTGATGATGGAGACCGGAGGTGGCCATAGGAACTCTGTGATAAAACAACGAAACCTAATTGTGTTTGGGGTTTTTAGAATTGTCTCGATGAGCATTAGTTGCCTGTGGAAAAAAAAGTACAGTCGGCGATAAAAACTTGTGCCAAAAACTTATTTCCATGATTAAATTGTCACATATATTGCGTCGCATTTCGTAGCCGGTCGGACCATTTTCCTCGGCGAAGGAAATGCTTGAGGATCTACGTATATCTAGATTAGATTTAATCTAGGTATTAATTGATCTAAAAACACCGTTGCATTTCGTATCCGGGAAAATGGTTTGACTTGCTTACTAGCATGTTATTTAACTTCATAAACTATAGTCGCACCAAACAAAGTCTGCAGCGGATTTGATAGCCCTCGCAGTGTAAGTGTTATAAATGTATAGTTGTATACGTCATAATTTCATAGAAGTTTGACGTTTAAAATGACACTTTCACTGCGTGGGCTATCAAAATCGCTGCAGACTTTTTACGGTCTGACTATAGACTTAGCAGCTGACCTTATCAACTCTGGTACAAAACTCGAATAATACTCAAAAAATAAGTAATTTAATCAGAGTAGGTACGGTCGAAAATATTAATTTAAGACCCATTTCGTCACAGTGACAATCAATATGAAAGTCGCTATAGTTCGTTTTTTTTAGCATTAGAAAGAACTTGCAAGAAGGTAAGCGATCTTGACATGTCTTTTAATTGAAAAACGCTTTTGAAAAATCAGTAACTATTACTTATGAAAGCAGAAGAATAAAAAAGATCGTATTAGATTAATAATTGTTACATATTTGCCGTAACTCATTTTTAAAATGTGTTTTTCAATTAAAAGACACATCAAGATTGTTTCCCTTATTTCTAATGCTAAAAAAAAAACGAAGTATAGAGACCTCATACTATTGTCACTGTGACAAGGAACAAATTGGCCATAAATTAAAACTTTCGACTGTACCTATTCCTTTCCTTATAGAGTTAAACCAAGAAAAGTCTGCAGCCATTTTGATAGCCCACGCAGTGCAAGTTTTATTAAGGTGCCCACTGATTAACAGTCCGCCGGACGGTATTGGCCTGTCAGTTGTTCGAAACTGTCAAAATTTTGTTCTAACTGACAGGCCGATACCGTCCGGCGGACTGTTAATCAGTGGGCCCCTAAAGATCAAGCCTCTATGAAATTGTTATGAAATAATATGTGCACTGCGTGGGTTATCAAATTCGCTGCTGCCTTTTTTTGGGCTAATTCTAAACATTTTCTAAATTTGGTAAAGAGAATATTCGAATTTAAGCTGTTGTGAGACATACTAACATTGAATAATTTTACGGCTTAGACTCACTTGTCCGAAACATGTCGCGCGAGTGACTAAAAACAAGTGAGTCTAAACCGTAAAATTATTCTAAGAGACTATTGCTGCATGCTATGATTTTTGTTTCACGAATAACGTACATGACGTGATATAAATACCGTATTTACCTATACTGTAAATATCTCGAATGAGTTGCTGAGGTCTTTACAACATTAATTGAAATATTACATAAATTAAAAAAGCAGCAGCTAAAAAAGGCGGCAACTGTTTTTTTTTCGTACCTACAGCTAGTTTCCATTTTTTGCAGCTATTTCGTCTGAGGTCCGGAAACGCTCATATCTCGGGGTCGTTTTTAGGGTTTTCATTCCTTAAATAAGTTCAATAATGACTTAGATGCGTACGGCAACATTGGAATATGAAACTTGCCCATAGAATAGCGGAAACTCTGTTGCATAATCAAAATAAGGTTGAGTCACACTTGTTTAAAGTTTAAACCTCCTAAGTCCCGATGTCCTTTTAAAAGAACAAACTCAAATCCTATTTTGAATTGTCTAAAAAAACATTCTAAATTCAAATCTGTAAAACCTGGGATTTACGAGGTTTTTGGTGACTGCAGGTACAAGTTTCAGCCAGACCTGAGTAATCCGAAAGAGGTGGAGCTGTTCCGGACCTCTGTGGACGATCTAGCGTGCGATAAGAAGTCGAAACTCGCTCATGTAAGTGTACGCCTAATGGCCTTGGGCCGAAAGACGGTATTGCCTTGAAGCTGCGGGCCGCAAGATGATTTTTTTGGCATTCAGTGCCAAATTCAGTGCCCGTTGGAGTGTTCAGATATTATGACCACCTTGGCCGCTCCGATATATCTGATGGCGACTGTACACCCCGTTCGAATGACTGGGGGTCCACTCCGTTTGCACGCTAAGTTGAGTCATACTACGACTTTTACGAGATATAGAACTTTTGGCTGTCAGGAATCAGCTGTTTAGGCCGACTTTGAACCTGTGCCATGGAATATTGATAATAATGGCCTCATTGTAGTCGATAGTAACACCCCGTGTTCAAATCCCGGTAAGCTAATTTATTCGTGTGTTTAAGAATATTTGTCAAGTAGTATTTTATCCAAATCCATCGAGTTATAATGGTATAACGTCGTCTATAGTTCGTTTTTTTTAGCATTAGAAAGAACTCCACAGAAGCAAGCGTGCAGTTTTTATCTTGGTCTTTAATTGTTAATAATTATTGGATTATCTAATGTAGCATGGTCAATACATATAATTTACTTCAAATTATTACCGCTAAAAGTGCCGGATTTAGAACCACAAGCTTACTTCTGCGAAGTTCTTTCTAATGCTAAAAAAAACGGACTATAGTCTTCACAACACAAACCTTATTGAGCTTTCTGTGGGACAAGATCGAAAATAATGAAATAAATAATATAGTTAGCACAATTTTTTTAGGATAATAGATTTATCTAGTTCTACAATAGGAGCACAATAGAGCTTCTGTGGTGGATATTAAACGACGACCCACCTATGCCAATATGCATAGAAAACAGCTATAACTCGGAAATAAATATGTATTGTTATTTGGTCAAGCAAATATTGTCAGTAGAAAAAGGACGCAAAGAATGTAGGCGTGAAGGGTTATCGTCCCATAGAAAATTTTAATTTCGCGCCTTTTTCTACTGACAAGATTTGCTTGACCAACTATATTTGTGATGAACACGCAAATAAATGCCTTACAAAGATTCGAACTCGGACCTCCTGCCTCGCAGGCCAGGTCACTACTAATATTAATTATAAATTTTCTGATGAATGTGTCCAGAAATTTTGGATGAGAATTTTCTGCAAGTTGTACATGGCTAGCCAAGTATAGTATGAATAATCTCAGGTGAAATTTTCGGTCTCGGACCCTAATCTGTTAAACAAAAGATATTGTTTCCTTTATTCAGTGGTTACAATGGTTACTGCTCCGACGTAAGTAATGGGAACAAACCCAAATAAAGCAAATTTACCGTTGTAATTATATGGTTCAAATTCTTGAATCAGCCCATTCGGAGATAACACGTTTTTGTTATCTCAAAAAACAATTAGACCACCCTAATTGTGCTCTGAACAAGCTGTCATATGAATTTGAACCTTAATACTATCACGATAGTTGCTTTTTAAACGACATGGTTCGGATTAGCACCCGAACTCGAAAAAATCATCTGGGATAATTCATACTATATCTAGTCTGATAATATAATTAATTAATTGGTGACGATAATCCATGGCGCAGGTATAGCACGTTCAAGTTTCAGCCAGACTTGAACAATGCGGCTGAGGTGGAGCATTTTAAGACTTCGCCGGACATTATATATTGCGATAAGAAGGTGGGGTAGCTTAACTGGTTACTGATTATGGTATGAATTATCTCAGGTGATTATTTCGGGCTAGGGCCCTAATCGGCTAAACAAAAGGTACTGTTTCCTTTATGCAGTGGTTACATTGTTTACTGCTTAATGCAACGTCATAATTAACGGGAACAAGCCCGTTTAAAAAACAAATGTACCATTCTAATTATATGGTTCAAATTCATGAACAACCCATTCGGAGATAACACGTTTTGTTATCTCCAAAAACAAGACCACCCTGATTGTTCTCTGAATGAACTGTCACATGAATTTGAACCTTAATAATATCATGATATTGTTGCTTTTAAACGACATGGTTGCTTGGGCACGTGTTGTAGACTTCTCTTAAAAGAAACAAAGGCTTTTGTTTAACGGATTAGGGCCCGAGCCCGAAAAAATCATCTGAGATATTATTATTTACATAGTTATTTATTATACTAGAAGTTACAACTTTATTGTTACATACAATGCTCCACAAAACTACATTTAGTTTGACTGTGGAGTCTCAGTATACTATAATACTATACTTAATTAAATTTAAAAATTAGAATAGGTTTACATTCGTAGTTGAAATAGGTAGGTATATCATGAATACACTATAGGGTAACACATCCCCTATAGAGTATTCAGGAGATACCTTTTTAGACTGATTTTAAATCTATTTATTTTGGGCTCTTTTACTATATTGTCACTAACCCCTCTAAGCTACTTTACTTACTTACTTACCTAACCGTAAAATAAACACCCCCTGTAGATTTATCTCTAAAATATGGCCATGTGATCGTCTAGCTAGTAGTTAGGACCCCTCGAAGCGAACCGCGGTAACCTCAAATTCTTTAATGAGTAGAGTCTGGCTAGCCAAAAATTGTTGACAGATATTTCGTTGTTGTATCACCAATTGTCTATGATTTAAAAAAAAGCTAAAAGTGAGTTGTCAATTTATGTCATTCATTCAAATTGTTTGCGGTTTATAAGGGGTTTATTGTTAATAATATTAATAATTTCCATACTGAGTGATGTTCGCAAACTATTATTTAAGCTCGTAAATAATTACGACAATGTGCGAAGTCGACGTGTAGCGTTGTATAACGAAAAACTGCAATGTTTACAACTCCTAACCAAATGTAAACAAATTAGGAGGTTGGTGCTCTATAAATATTTTGATACTTTAAGTACTAGTTCTAACATTTGCCTATTACTTTGATTAAGTACGTGAATTTATTAATGCCTGAATCTCATAAATAGGACAAGTGTATAAAAAAACGGATAAACTAAAAGTTCTGAAAAATATCTATAAAATCTAAATATTGGAACGTAAACATATGTGTTTGTTGTTGACTGTACTTTAAATAGTGGTAGAAATTATGTAAGCTGACTTTGAGTGCACGTAAATTTTTATTTAGCTTATTTCCATAGGTACCTTACTTGTGCACAGAATACCAAAAATATTATCTAGTATCAAAACTATAATTCCTACTAAGCAAAGTGTGACCAGCCCAAGATTTTTTGAATTTCCCGCCAATAATTTAGGTAAAATTTCAGTAGCCAGACTCTATCAACTAAATTTTGGACTCTGATTTTATTTATATTTACCTAGATTTTATGAACAGAAATTTATGGTAATAAATTTATTATGAAAATAAGAAATAATTTAAAGAAAGTCGAGTTATAGAAATGGAATAATTCAATAAAATTTATTAGCGTAATGTAAATGTAGTTGTAGAATTACTATAATGTATTTAAGTATTGCAGCATATATGATGACATAAATATAAAAAATTGTTGTTGATAAAATCCTGCTACGCCTATTAAGATCCCGGGATAACATAGAAGTAGCACTCCTGAGATAAGCTCATTTACACCCTAGAATTTCAAGAATAATTACAGTTAACTATCAACTTCTAAACGAAGCGTGATTTACTCACACGTGCTACTTCGTATGCCCGATGCAGGTCTGGGAACTCTTTGTCCGATTACAAGATCAATCGGAACACCTACCCTACCAGTTTAGCCAGAAGGGCTTTGACCAACACTTCGTAACTTAAGCGCACCTAGATGATGATGAAAAGAAGTGTCAAAGTATCCATCAGTCATCAAAATTACTTATCTTTTTTATATTCAAAAGCTAGGGATGCTAATCCCTTTATCCCATTCCCCAGAACTGATAATCTAGACAGAATTCCTAGTTTTCTAGATGTATAAACAAAGTACCGAGTTTATTTGCTAACTATTAGCTTAATCTAGGCCGAAATTGAGTATTCACTCAATTATATCCTTTGTACTGCTCCTGCCTGACAAAGGTTCCCTAAAGCAAACCGTTCCTCAATCCCAGAATAGTCTGCGTTCCTAAATCCAGATGATGTTGTAAATACCTGATTGTATTACTCAGTACCTCGCTTCTACACCAGACAACCAGAAATAAAAATTAGAAATAAATTTTATAGAAACATTAATTCTTTCCCCATATAAATTAGGAAGATTTAGACAGTTGAACACTTTTACCTTTTATACACACATATTTTAGAATAAAGAAACCATATTTTTAGACCCTAAGGAGAAATATATATCAACCATATCAATTTTATAGACCACAACTAAAAAATAACCTTGACAGACAATAAAAAGTGTGTGATTCTACCCTATTCCTACCCTTTGTCCCTAATCTAGTACATTCAAAGCATAGTTCGTTCTTACCATCGACCCAATGCTTTGTAACATACGCAAGTGTAGTCCCTATGAGAAGCTGTAGAGTTCGGCAGGCGAAACCGATGAAGCAACCTACAGGCCAGTGTATTTGGTTCCCCCTCCTACGCCCGCGGGCATGGTGGTAGGAAGTAAACCGCCCTATTCCGTGTATATAAGTGTATCAGTACCCTAGCACACACACGCACCAATCACGTGGGAAACTCTGCCGCGACTAAGACTAAGTGTAAGATATCAATCACGACAGAAGCTTTTCCCCGCAACCAGCACTAGTATGAACCGGAGCACCGAAATATATAAATAAATTTAATAGGAGACCTAGTCTCAATTACTGCCGACTTCAGTGGGCAGGGATTACTCCCAATGACGCGCACGTGACGTCTCCACATCCATCTAAACAGCTGGACCTTGAGACTAGTGAGATAATTCATCTCTTATGTTGATATAAAAGAGATGCCAAGTCCTCTCAAACTTGGAGCAAAAGACTCCTAATCATCCAATCCTTTGGCACCGTTAGGCGGAGTGAATGCTTAGCTGGACAAACTGTCAGTCCAAACAATGATCTGGCTTTTAAAATAACAAAAATACACTAAAATAACTAAATTAAACTAACTCACAGAATAATGAAATTCCCTCAAACACTGTCATCCATATTTAACATTACGAGAATTTCTTCCCGTAAAACCAAACACAGACACAATTCCAAGCTCCGGCCACGCAACGACATTGTCCCTGCATAGCATGACGGCACTTAGAACACACAGCGTAAAGAAAACTTCACAATAACTAAAACCCACACAAGGCAGTAAAGAATCTCCACAACAGTCTAAACTTAGCATTACGACGATCAAAATCCCCGCAAAACCAAGCACAGACACAAATTCTAAGTTTAAATTTATCAGGATAATTCCAAGTAAAAACCAACAGAAAAAGTTCGCGGAGAAACTTCACCTCCCCGCACTACGTTACACCCGAAAACCAGAGTCACTGCTAGTCCGATGGTCGAAGAATGAAAGAATCCCCCTACTCTCCGCACCGGCCTTTTATACCTTTTACTATGACGACATAATGGCGACTTAGTGGCGACTGAACGGCGACATATTGGCGACAAAACGGCGACATATTGGCGACAAATCGGCGACATAATAGCGACATATTGGCGACTTAATAGCGACATATTGGCGACTTAACAGCGACATATTGGCGACAAAACAGCGACAAATCGGCGACTTATTGGCGACTTAACAGCGACATATTGGCGACTTAACAGCGACATATTGGCGACTTAACAGCGACAAACCGGCGACTTATTGGCGACATTACCTAGAGAGACCTAATGGCAACATAACGGCGACACAATAGCGACATTAATCAAAACAAAGACATACTGGCGACATATTAGCGACTTAACAGCGACATTTGGGCGACATTTGGGCGACATAACGGCGACTTATTGGCGACAAATCAGCGACATATTGGCGACTTAATAGCGACATAATATCGACATAATAGCGACATAACGGCGACTTATTGGCGACAAATCAGCGACATAATAGCGACATATTGGCGACTTATCAGCGACATATTGGCGACAGATCGGCGACTAAACAGCGACAAATCGGCGACTTATTGGCGACATTACCTAGAGAGACCTAATGGCGACATAACGGTGATACAATAGCGACATTAATCAAAACAAAGACATACTGGCGACATATTGGCGACATTACGGCGACTTAACAGCGACATTTGGGCGACATAATAGCGACATAACGGCGACTTATTGGCGACATAATAGCGACATAACGGCGACTTATTGGCGACAAATCAGCGACATAATAGCGACATATTGGCGACTTAATGGCGACAAATCAGCGACATATTGGCGACTTAATGGCGACAAATCAGCGACATAATAGCGACAAATCGGCGACATAATAGCGACTTATAAAGATAAACATTATTCCAAAAGTACCAGGATACCAGAACTGCAGAAGAGGTCGTTGCCTCGGACAGGTAACAAGGTTTGATCCAAGAAGAAAGGTCTTAAGTTTCAGGTTGTTTTACTAAATCATATGTCCTAAATTTTAAGGTTCACTTTCGCTTACTTCAGATCAAAAAATCACGTCCCTTTCTCTCTCACAGTTTAGAGGTAGACAGCGTTATTTTCATTGATATTTACGCACACATAGACATTAGCCGTGTATTCCGAGTAGTCCGTTTGAGTAGACTTTAATAAAAGGGGAACGTTCGAATACTCTCCGCGCGCGAATTTTTAAACACTATTTTACTTTGGTATTTTTTCTAGTTTGTTTATTTCTAAG
Source organism: Cydia fagiglandana (assembly GCF_963556715.1). Taxonomy (NCBI): domain Eukaryota; kingdom Metazoa; phylum Arthropoda; class Insecta; order Lepidoptera; family Tortricidae; genus Cydia; species Cydia fagiglandana. The sequence goes on from NC_085957.1 coordinate 6,145,923, forward strand.
TTAAAATAAGGATTAATTTAAAAAAAAAATGCATGTGATAAGTAATAAACCATAGAATTACGTGCATCAAGTTTCAATCGTTAGAATATTAGATGGAATTATGAATGGAATATGCGTCTGAAGAGGACATCAGTACTACAAGGTATTTCTTTTTATTTTCTGTGTTTTGTAATGAAAAATGAGGCTTATACTAGGCAATAGGCATACGGCTAGTCACAATATCCGTGGGCAAAGTGTTCAGTAAATAGGGTAAACGTTTCTTTAGTGTCCTATCGCCATAATAATTATACACCCTAGGTACTTCATATTTGCCCGCAGTTAGTGCTCTGGTATTATGACTATGATTGACTAGATCCCTGTGTTCCTGGCTGCCATGACTGTTTACAGCTAACATATATTTGAGTTTTACTCCCACTGGTAAAATTTTACATACTTTAAATAATTGTCTATAGTCAGATTTGCAACTGTGTTTTATCTTTTTATTAACTAGTAACTTTAGAAAACGAATTTGTAACATTTCTAATTTATCTATGTTAGTTTTAAACGTGAGGCCATAGCAGTCAAGACCGTAACTAATAATAGACTCTACTAAAGAAGTATAAATACATTTCAACGTGCTGACAGGAACTTTAAAACTAAGATGGTAAAATATGCTTAAAAGTATTCTTAATTTATTACTAATGTAATCTACATGAGTCGTCCAGGAGAAATTTTCGTCGATTTTCATGCCAAGATATGTAAAACTATTAACTATAGCACATGACTGGCGCGACAGTATCTCGCGGCGAGATAGACCACCCTTTTTTATTAACAATATCTGTGAGACCGAGCTTTGCTCGGAAAACGTTTAAAAAACTCAAAAATGCGCGTTTTCCCAGTAATAAGACCTAGATAGATAGATTTTTCGCCCTCGAAAACCCTCATATAGCAAATTTAATCGAAATCGTTAGGGCCGTTTCAGAGATCCCCGAAATAAATAAATATACAAGAATTGCTCGTTTAAAGGTATTAGATTATGTAGATAGATAAATACGGGTAGTCTATCTCGCCGCGAGATACTCTGCTGTATTCGAACTTCAAGATAGGTATTCACAAGAGACGACACGTTCTAGATCCATTCTAGATACGTTATTGTTTAGATATCAACTAGTTCTCTTTTGCAGCGCAATTCGGGCAACTAATGTCACTTTTACGTTAGATAGAGTAAGATATCTATTAGATGTGAATTAGATCTCTAAGTCATATCCTGTGGAAATCGTTCAAGAGTATCTCCAGAATCGCGCAAATGTCAAATTTGACAGGTTAGATCTTAAACATACTGTTATCGTATCTTGGTGATGTCTAAAAGATGTCTAAACTGTAAAACGTAATTCAAGACCAAAAAAGTGAGACAATGTTGCCACTGCAATAATTTGTTTGTAAAATTGTAAATTCCTTTTGATAAATAATCACGCTAAGATAATTTATTCATTAGTAATTTTACTCCTACTATTTAAAAAAGTACTTTTATTTATTTATTTGTACATAAATACAAGACGCGCATAAAAAAAAGTGGCAACATATCTTACTTTTTTTGGTCTTGAATTACGTTTTGCAGTATAATAGATGTCTATTTCATAATCCGAATCGGGCCTACTGTTGCGCCAATCATGTGCTAGGCGTAACATGACATAAATTTGCTAGGCGTAACATGACATAAATTTGCTAGGCGTAACATGACATAAATTTGCTAGGCGTAACATGACATAAATTTGCTAGGCGTAACATGACATACATTTATTAAATTCCGCTACCTAAAGTTCGTTTTTTTTAGCATTAGAAATAAGGTAAACAATCTTGATGTGTCTTTTAATTGAAAAACACGTTTTAAAAATAAGTTACGACAAATATGTAACAATTATGAATCTAATACGATCATTTATATTCTTCTGCTTTCATAAGTAATAGTTTTTGATTTTTAAAAAGCGTTTTTCAATTAAAAGACACGTCAAGATCGCTCACCTTCTTGCAAGTTCTTTCTAATGCTAAAAAAAACGAAGTATAAAGAAAGTGTATCTGTAAGGCCATGATCAATCTCATGCTAATCGAATACATGTGCTAGCCCGGCTGGAAGAGATCGCTTTTTAGCGATAAGACCGCCTGATGTTTGCCGCTTTTTAATTTTCTGTATTATTTGTACCTTTTCAGTGACGCTTATGTTTTATACTAATACTTAGAACTTTTATAAGTGTTGTATTAGATTTAAGCAATACAGCCGGCCTAGCCAAGGTTACAATCGCTATCGCTTCGACAGCGAAAACCATTATGTCTCTCTATCACACTTCCATATTAGTGCGACAGTGACAGTTGCGTTTCGATCGCTACGGAGCGTAAGCGATTGGCATCTTGGCTACGCGGCCTGTAAGCGTTCGGAATAAATTTATTTTCTTCTTTTATCTTCTATTGTTTTCTGCCGCTTTTTAATTTTCTGTATTATTTGTATTGTTTTCTGTATTGAGGTGTGTAATAATATAGTAAGTACCTTACAACGAGTGGCGAATTACCTTTTCGCACATGTATCGCACAACGTTTTACAGTACATAACTTTTGACATCACACGAAAAGTGCTATTTTACGCACTAGTGCGGGAAAATAGGACCATATGTACTGTAATAGTTATATACGATACAAGTGCGGAAAAGAGGAAATTCGAAACGAGTGGCGATAAATTAAAACACGACCGAAGGGAGAGTTTTAAATCGTCACGAGTTGCGAATTACCTATTCGCACGTGTATCGTACAACGTTTTACAGTACATATGGCCCTTTAAACTTTGACATCTCACGAAAAGTGCTATTTTACGCACTAGTGCGGGAAAATAGGTCCATATGTACTGTAAAGAGTATTTTTATTGTATTGTTATTTTTAGTTTTAAAAAAATATCTGTTTTCAGGACACCCGGACTACCCCGAGCACTCAAAAGGCTGCAAGCACTTACGTCAGTATGGCCCTGTTTACTATGTGCACCCTGGGTATTTTCTACTCCTAAATAATATAAAATACATTTTATGTTTCGCCTTATTTTACTTGTATGGTTATAAATTATGAAGTATGGAATAAATTATGGTCTTTAACACCAATTTTGCCTTTTTGTTACAAGCTTTTAATTAACTTTTTTTTATACCACATCGGTGGCAAACAAGCATACGGCGCGCCTGATGGTAAGCAGTCACCGTAGCCTATGGACGCCTGCAACTCCAGAGGTGCTTGCCCTGTTAGTTAAACATTTAAACATAATTTATTTAAAAACACGTATATCATGGTTACATTCATATAAAACGAAGGCTAAAGGATGACTCACGTTAGACCGGGCCGTGTCCGGGCCGGAGCATCCGGCGCTTACTTTTGACAGGCGATCACGTGATGCTTTCCATAGAAAACCATGTGCCGGAAGCTCCGGCCCGGACACGGCCCGGTCTAACGTGAGTCATCCTTAACGGGGCCCACTGATTAACAGTCCGCCGGACGGTATCGGCCTGTCAGTTGTTCGGAACTGTCAAAATTTTGTTCTAACTGACAGGCAGATACCGTCCGGCGGCGGCGGACTGTTAATCAGTGGGCCCCTTAAAGGATTAACAAAGTTCTCCTCTTATTTGCATAGGTTAAGTACTGTAAATAGCTGTAGGTATTTACATTGATAAAAATGTAACATCGATTACTACTTACCCTGTATATATTATCAAAAAATAATCTTATCATCTCAAACAATGTTCCCATCGCACCTCAATTACCTACAGTCGGTATTAAAACTTGTATAAAATGATCTCTGATTACATAAAGTTCTCATTTACTTCGAGGTCAAAGATATAATGGATAATCGTATAGTCAAGTCGTATTAAACTATCTACCACGCTAAAAGACGTAACAGTTATTTGAAAACCAGTTTGAATTTGGACTTTATTGCATAAGCATACGGTAAACAATTGAATGGGTTTCCCAATGGCTGTTATGCTGTTATGAGTGGCATTCTAAGTGAGTCACTAGTGATGTATGACTCACAATTATACGCTTCATATGTGAAGGACAGATTAGGTATCCCAACATCATTCAAGGCGATTGCATTTAAAGCATTCTAGTGTTTTCTGTTCACTTTGAGAGCCTTTGTTCAGCGTTCGTTTTTTTAGCATTAGAAAGAAGGTAAGCGATCTTGACAAGTCTTTTAATTGAAAAACGCTTTTTGAAAATCAGTAACTATTATATTACTTATGAAAGCAGAAGAATATAAATGATCATATTAGATTAATAATTTATTTATTTTAATCTTTATTGCACAATACATGAAGGTACAAATGGCAAATGGATAATTGTTACATATTTGCCGTGAATTATTTTTAAAACGTATTTTTAAATTAAAAGACGTGATTGTTTACCTTTTTTCTAATGCTAAAAAAACCTAACTATAGTTAAGATAGCCCGTGATTTTGAATTGTTATTTCACTTTTATTAGGTACTTAGTGCTTGTGTTAGTGTTTAGGGTTTTGTAGTGAATTTGGTAGTGTTTGTTTACTTTTTATTTTAGGCTGCTATTTAACTGATCACCAGATTTAGTAAAATTTAATACCAAAAAAATATATTTTACCACCCTAAAATAATGAATGATCACCAAAATTATAACACCATTTTAATGTGAAATGATTACCAATTTTATTACATTTTACTATCCTTTTAAAGGAAATGACACCAAACTAATCATTATTAACCCAAAAATAGTAAATGATTACCAAATTTCAAACCCCATTTTAATGTTAAATGATAACCAAATTTTTACATCTTGCTATCCTATTAAAGAAAATGACACAAAAATAATCATTGTAAACCCAAAAATAGTAAATGACCACCAAAATTTGAACTCCATTTAAATGTAAAATTATAACCAAATTTTTAAATCTTGCCATCCTATTAAAGCAAATTACTCCAAAATAATCATTGTAAACCCAAAAATAATAAATGACCACCAAAATTGTAACCACATTTTTATTAAAAATGTACAAATATTTAATATAATACTATTAAATTAATTAATCCACTTCGTCACCTTTTTCTAGTAGCATTTTATTTCTGTAACAGTCGCAGTTCTAACCTAACCTAACCCACTTTTCTAGTAGCATTTCGTTTCTGTATGGGTCGCAGTTCAAACCTAACCTAACCCACTTTTCTAGTAGCATTTCGTTTCTGTATGGGTCGCAGTTCAAACCTAACCTAACCCACTTTTCTAGTAGTATTTCGGTTCTGTGAGGATCGCAGTTCTAACCTAACCCACTTTTATAGTAGCATTTCGTTTCTGTAAAGGTCGCAGCTCAAACCTAACCCCGGTGCGGGGTACGGGGGGTTGAGCGGGAGGGGCTAGTAATTTTGGCATCAGTTTACTTTATTTGGTAATATGTATAAATTTTTTGGTAATCATAGTCGTTTATTTAGGTGAAAATATCGCATTAATTTGGTCTTCAAGATTTGGTGATCATTAATGATTTTTGGTGGTCATTCAATATATTTGGTATTTGAATACAATTTGAAGGGCAGTGGTAATTAAAACGGTGGTACTTTTGTATTTTTAGGCCTTATTTTTTTGGTGTTCAGTAATTTTTTTGGTAAGCATGATTTTTTTATTTAGGGTACCAAAGTATTTTTTGGTGGTCATTATATTTGTAGCCTTTATTTTACAATGGATCATCCTGCATTTGTTGAGGCTGGAGCAGCGGCTGGTATTGAAATATGGACTATAGAGGTAAGTATTTAAAGTCTGTTTTATCTTGAGATATAAAAAATTGATTTTTTTTTGTTAAGATTGTTGTTCGCATTATTTATAACATCAAGGGAGGTTGATCAAGGGTTTCTAAATCGTTACTTGACCATGTAAACAACCGACCCATAAAGTAGTGCAAATAATTGTAGGTACTGTGAATTTGACAGCTAAAGAAGAAGAAATGGCGCGATTGCGGTACCATTAGTTTTCGAATAAGTAGGTACAAATTTTTAAGTGCGCATTTTAGAGTAATTCTTTTGTATTTTATATTCCAATTTAATTATTCTTAGAAACATCTTATTGCAATTCTATTTCAATATGCGAAATTTGCTTTCTTATGAATTTTTTTATTGATTTTAGAAATTCGAGCCCGTCCCCGTAGACAAGAAAATGTATGGAAAATTTTACAATGGAGACTCATACATCGTGTTAAAGGTGAGTCGCTTTTCATTTAATTATACCTTGATTATTTTCCTTAGTACTTGTATTGAAACAATACTAAAAATAATGCTTAGAAATAAAAGAAAATTGGAAAAACTTACTGTTTTGGGCGAGACTTGAATGTAGCGAGTTAGCGAGTACTTACCCGGTGCCGGGGACTGAGCAACCGAGATTAAGGTAAATGTACTCGACATGCTAATGCCCACTAGATGACACCCTGCTGTCACCACTATTGACAATGACTTAATTTTGAAGATGACATGTACTGGGACCGCGTCGAGCACCAGGACCCCTATGCGACGTTGGACGTATCGTGTTGATCTCCCGTTGACGTGGGAAAAATCATAAGTTCTCGAATACGTACAATGTCAAAAATTGACATTAACAATCCACAGTTAGGGTGACAAGCAAACCAAACCGAACCACCCTTAGTTTAGAGTTGAGTTTTGGTTGTACCAAATGATATTATCCACCGTTGATGGAATCAACACTCAGTATGCAATAAAATCAACTGTTGATTTGACGTGGATGCGAAATCTGACAGTTGTACATGTCGAATTTGGCCCCAGTACGTTATACCTTATCCCCTTATAAAAGAGAAACATTGATAGAAAAAAAAGTTGGACCAAAAAAAGTCTGCAGCGGCCCACGCAATATCCAAGTGTCATTTATACGTCATAATTTCATATAAGTTTGACGTTTAAAATAACACTTTCACTGCGCGGGCTATCAAATCCACTGCAGACTATACTTGGTCTGACTCTACGAAATTGTACTAATCTCTCGCCATGCGGTAAACGACATATGTCCCTCAGACTTTATTTAATTTATTTCTGATTTAGACCACAGGCGACGACCAATCCACGCTCTCCTACGATGCTCACTTCTGGCTCGGCTCCAAGACCACCCAGGACAAGAAGGGCTCCGCAGCCATCTGGACCGTGACGCTGGACGACATGCTGGGCGGACGCGCCGTCCATCACCGCGAGGTCCAGGGCCACGAGACTGGACAGTTCCTCGGGTACTTCCAACCTGGTGAGACATTTTTTATCATTTATAGCAACTAATGCCGAAAGATACAAGATGTCAATCTAGACACAAGATGTCAATCTAGGCACAAGATGCCAATCTAGACACAAGATGTCAATTTAGACACAATGTCAATCTAGACACAAGATGTCAATCTAGACACAAGATGTCAATCTATACACAAGATGTCAATCTAGAAACAAAATGTCAAACTAGACACAAGATGTCAATCTAGACACAAGGTGTCAATCAATCTAGACACAATATGTCAATCTAGAAATACCACACTAGACTAAATTGATGACAAGATTGTCTAGATGTATTTAAGATATTTATTTGCGGCGCTCTCGTTCGTTATTTGCTGCAACTGCAATTCTTTTGCAACTGGTATCGTTCGTCAGATAATTTGGGGCCCTTTTAGAAAGTAAAGAAAGCTAATTAAACTAACATTTTTCTACTATGATCTTCTATTTATTATGGGTAATCAAATATATTGTTACTGTGTCCTTCGGGGCCCCCTGAGGACGAGGGCCCTGGGCACGGGCCCCGTGTGCCCTTATGGTACGGTTGTAACCTCAACTAAACTGCTTCTGCTGGTGCTTTTTTTTAAGCCCATTTGCATTGGACTTCCACTCGCCTTTCTAGCTTTTTTTTAAACAATATCCGTTTCTCTATGTTTAAATTTGAATGATTTTTAAATATTATTTTTTCTCTGAATATTTCAAATATTAAGTTTATTTGGATTTAATTTGTAATGTTTTACGGTTATTTTCTTCGCGTTGGTGTGCTGAAAACTTTTTCATTCGGTAGCAAAGTTCGTTTAACCCTACTTGGAACCCTCTCAAATCTCAAGATTCCACTTTTCGAACCATTCGCTACTCTCGGTTATAACAGGCATGCTCTCTGTTTTTATAAAGGTACCTAATTCTTGCGATTTCTAATTTCCATCTTAATTTCAGCAATCCGATACTTGGAGGGCGGGAACGAGTCTGGCTTCAATGAGGTGGAAACGAACGCTGGTGCCGAGAAGAGGTTGCTTAGACTCTCTGGCTGCGACAATATGAGGATTGAGGAGGTCAGTGACAGGTCTTTTGTGATTGTTTTGGCCAGCTCAATTCTTGCCATTACCAACAGCAGGGTTGAAAGGAATGAAAAGCAACAAGTAAATATCAAATCATGGGCCTAGAATACTAAATCTGTCAGCTGTATATCAAATTATAATTATGATATTTATGTTTAATGATGGAAGTAAAAGATATTAGGTATATCAGTATTTTTGATAAAATTCTCCGATATCTAATTGGTTTTATCGGTGCGATAATCAAAGAGTTCATCGATTAGTCCACTTGGTAAGCAAATTGTGATAAAAGATATACGTTTTGCATATTGAGTATAAGTATAAGTATAAGTATTTATTTGCAAAGAATAAGTAGGTACAATAGTGTCTTAGGTGGTAAGTGACAATTGGTTGCTTATTCTGCTATTTGTACTATACAAGTTGTACTAGCATGCAAAAATCTTAAAACTACTCCTAATCTGGCTGTATATCTTCAGAGAGGAAATCTTTTACACTGTAATAGCTTTTATCAGTCAATAGCTTCATCAATTTATTTCTAAATCTATGTACAGGTAGTTCTCTTAACGTTTTTGGTAGTTTGTTAAAAAGTTTCATGCACATAACAAAACAGTGATTTGAATATAGTGCTGTCCTGGGAACACAGTTATGAACCAGCCTTCCAGGATCCCGTTGATTTCTAGTAGAGGCGCTTTCAGCTGTTGTAAATAAATACATATGCTTTTTTACAAACATGCAGATTTCCAAAATGTATAAACATGGCAGCGGTAAGATTCCAAGTTTTTTGAAGGATGGTTTGCATGTTTTGAATGGGGCTATATTACAAATAGCACGTACACATTTTTTCTGTGCTACGAATGGAATTTTTATTTTATTTTATTTTATTGGTATTCAGGATAACAACAGCCGTAAATATAACTAAGACATATTAATGCTTACATAAAAATAAGGCCAATAACAGTCATCCATTGAGTTACATTATATAACGATTAAAAATAACAAAGATAAGAAAACAACGAGAATGTACAATACACACAAATGCTCGATACGCTAGAAATACTATAAACCGGTTGTAAAATGTATAAATAATCTAGTTAAAAATACAAAACTTTTAATACAAAACAAAACCATGACATTGCATTAGTTGAAAATCAGACACCAGCAGACGTTCACAAAAATATCAAGATAAACATCATAATGTAGGAGTTATTCAAACTGAAAGTTTATTTTATTGTTCATAGAATTATTATAGGAGTTAGAATTTAAAAAGTACACCTACCTGAACGTACAACTAACTGCATTTCCCTGGCAACCAGGAACACATAGCTTGAAAAAATTATGATCTTATGATATAAAGAGATGTTGTAATAAAATGTATGTATTTATTTAAGGAGCAATTAGTACCAGTACTGAAGTTAAATGTAGAAACACAATAGTAATAAAAACAGAAACTGATTTTATATTAATTTTCTTTGAACAAAATGGAATATATATATTTTTTGAATTTATTTTTAGAACCTACAAAAGGATCGGCAGTGCAGAATTCAGTGTTATACAAGTGAGGGATCCGTGATAACACGGCGTTAGAACCATAGTTACTTAGTGGAGTGGAAGGGAACATGAAATAGAGTTGTATGTCGAGTTCGACGTCTTGGAACTCGAAACGTTAGACCAGATAATAATTCAGGGCAGTCTAAACGATTTCTAGTTATATCGAAAAGTAGACTCATATCAGCTAATTTGCGCCTAGCTTCAAGTGAAAGTAGGTTATATTCCCGGCAATTACCTTTGTACCCAGCAGATGGTTTCTTAAATTTAAAATTTAAATGAGCTACAAATTTTTTTTGAATTTTTTCGATGCGGTCTTTATGAACAGCGTAACAAACTGACCAGATAGGTGAATATTAAAATTCGTGCAATTTCCCCACAAAATAAGCCCATATCTTAACACTGAACTAATATATCCATGATACGCTGCTAACGCTGTATGTAGGCCTGATGAGCGTCTTAACTTACGTAGTACATATACAAATCTATTTAGTTTACAACGAATATTTCCTATTTGTGCTTGCCAATCCAAATGTTTATCTAAAATTAGTCCTAAAAAACTTACACTTTCCATTTCTTGAATTGTCTCATTTCCGTAATGTATATTAATCTTAACATCTTCGCCAAGTTTGGAGTTAAATTGTATATATATAATTGGTTTTACTAATATTAATTTGCAAATTATGTATTTCCAGCCATTTTATAACATTACTTAAGGTCTCATTAACTTTACATTCATGTTCTTCAATATTTTCATTCTTTTTTGATGTAACAATAAAGGATACGTCATCAGCAAACATAACAGATTTATATGGAATTATATCTGGTAATTCGTTTATATAGGCAATAAATAATAAAGGTCCAAGTACACTACCTTGAGTTGCATAATAATTATGTAGTTAGGTATGTTGCGAATTAGCTGCATGCCTTTCTGATTCGGTTAAATTATGTTCTAATGTATGGGCAAGAAAAACTAATTATAGCCAGCATTCTATGAATGTAGTATGATACCTTTGGGTATGGTCCGTATGGTGCTTTACGCACACTAGCGTCCCTCCCCCTCCCCCTGACGCAACCCCCCCTTTTAGCATGAAATATGTCCCGGTTTACGGTTTTGTTTTATTTTTGAGAAAAGTAGGTATTAGAGTTAGGAAATAAGTGTCAAGGTAAGAAATAATCCTTAATAAATTTTAAACAAAAAAGGTTATGTACAACTTTTTAGTAAGACTCACCATATTCATGTATTAACTTGTTGAAGTTCATTATAAGTTAGTACATGATAGTACTGAAAAAAATCTTATACGGAAAATAAGCTTGCAAGGTTATTGTCCTGTATGATTTCTTTTAGTACTATCACGTACTATGTTATATTGATCTTCTGCAAGTTTTTCAACGGTTAAATTTTGTCGAAGTTCATCTAGCCATAACATGAATATGGTGCGTCATATCGAAAAAATGAATATAACCTTTTTTGTTAAGAATTTAATAGGAAACATTTCTTTCATTGACACTTTTTTCCTATATTGTATACTTTCCCCAAAAAACAAAAAAAACTCCCAACCGGGATATATTTATGCTAAAAGGGGGGGGTTGCGTCAGGAAGAGGGGACGGGACGCTAGCCTGCGTAAAGCACCATACCCAAAGGTATCATACTACATTCATAGAATGCTGGCTATAATTAGTTTTTCAAAAAACACAATTTGACCGAATCATTCGTAGCAAATGTATGAACTCGCAATGAACACTAATCAATGTGTAGGTACCTATTAAAATAAATCGGACCTAAGACCAAAGAGTCGCGTCATGAAAATTTGTAAAAGACTGGCATTAGGACTATTTAGGTTTTGTAAACTACTATACTTAATTTGAAACATATCTTTTCACCACAGGAGCTCGTAAAAGCGAGAGCTCCACTCACTGGCGAGAGCCACGCTACGCGTGTAGTTCAATTTTGGGATATTTCGCTTGCTCAGGTATCAATTTTAGAACGAAGGGTAAAACAATCACTTTGCCCCCCTGTAAAACAAATACAGTATGTGGTGCATGATCACAGACAAAACATCCTCTAGACTGAGCATAGTCGCGCCACCCCCTCTGCGACGCATACGGTAATATTACTCCATGTTCGAGTCGCAAGTGTCTTTGTGTGACGTCCGTGTCTTTGAACAGACCAATCACGGCAAGGGACTTCGCTCACCTCGTCCCGCGCACCCCCGCATTTTTGGCATCATCGGTTGCTAGAGGATTCCTAGTCTATGTGCATGATTATTTTCCTTCGTATTTGTCATGCTACTTCAGTCTGTCTTGGTACAAAAAGTACTGAGGTTGACTGAAGTAGAGTGAGTCCGGGAAAATACGATGGAAAACAATTATGCACTACATCTGTAAATACTTAATTCTATCATTGATGGTGACAGGTGCCAGCAGAAGCCTCTTCCCTAACCAAAGACCAGTGCTTCATTCTGGAGAACGAGCATGATATCTTCGTGCTGATGCCGGAGGGAGCCAAGGCCACGCAGAGACGGAAGATCATCAGCGTGGCTAACAGTCTGCGGGATGACTATCACAATGGACGGGCCACCATCGAAATCATTGGTAAGTTTTGGGAGTAATCCCTGCTTTGAATGTTTTCTATCGCTGGCATTGGCATGTGGCAGCGAAGGCTTCCTCTCTAACCAAAGACCAGTGCTTCATTCTGGAGAACAAGCATGATATCTTCGTGCTGATGCCGGAGGGAGCCAAGGCCACGCAGAGACGGAAGATCATCAGCGTGGCTAACAGTCTGCGGGATGACTATCACAACGGACGGGCCACCATCGAAATCATTGGTAAGTTTTGGGAGTAATGCCTGCTTTGAATGTTTTCTATCGCTGTGGCATGTGCCAGCGAAGGCTTCCTCTCTAACCAAAGACCAGTGCTTCATTCTGGAGCACGAGCATGATATCTTCGTGCTGATGCCGGAGGGAGCCAAGGCCACGCAGAGACGGAAGATCATCAGCGTGGCTAACAGTCTGCGGGATGACTATCACAACGGACGGGCCACCATCGAAATCATTGGTAAGTTTTAGGAGTAATCCCTTTCCTACTAATTAAATAAATACATCAATGAATATTAGGGGACATCTTAAACAGAATAAACTAGCCCCAAACTAAGCAAAGTTTGTACTATGGGTGGATGAATATTTAATATATATAATAGTCTTACAACAATCTGACTTGTATTATCTATTTTATTGACAATTTAATTATTACCATTTTTCCAATGTTATAATGATACCTACTTTTAATTGTATATATGTCTGACATACCTAATATATAATAATAATGTAAATTATGCAACTGTATTATGTGACAATGTATGATCAATACAAATAAAGAATATGAATATGAATATATTCCTACATCACAATACATATGGTACATGGCGCAGTCGGCAAGATACGAACCTACGCTCCCAAAGGGAATCTGATTTCTATGTCTCTCTCTCTATCTTTTTTTCTCTCTCTCTCTCTCTGTGAGTGTGTTTCTCATCATCATTCCACGTAGGAATACTTTGATGCCTAGGCACTTATTTTTGCCAAGCTAATTTTGCCAGATGATCAAAAACGTTCAAAAAATCTCCCATGAACTCTAAATACAATAGAATATTTCGTTTTCAGACGAGTTCTCCTCTGACGAAGATGTGGCGCTGTTCTTCGAGACCGTCGGCTCCGGGTCCAAGGAGGACATTGCTGATGACTCTGCTGAGGAGGTACCTTTTCTACTGTCATGTTGTCACTCTCCACCCTTCCTTAACCTATATAAATAAATATATAAATACATAATTCCCTAATTACACTAATATTTGGCCACGTGATCGTCTAGTCTAGTAGTTAGGACCCCTCTGAAGTGAACCGAGATACCCTAGATTCTTTAATGAGTAACAGCTATATTTTGGACTCCAATATTATTTTACTTTACCTAGATTGTAAGAAGATAATTATGGTACTGAAGATATGTTTTATTATGATATTAAAGAATAATCTGAAGGGTATTTTAATTGAGTCTCAGACACAGTATATTGTACAAATTTCAAGGCAAGATATTATTGTTATTGTTAAATATTCGAATGGTATGAGTATAATTTGAATTTAAAAATGTTTTTGGTAAAATCCTGCTACGCCTATTAAGCTCCCGGGGTACTATAGAGGCAGTACTCCTGAGGTAAGCTCATTTACTCCCTAGCATTTTAAGGATAATTATATTTAACTATTATCTTCTAAACGATGTGTGATTTACTCACACATACTGCCTCCATATTTCGATGCAGGTCTGAGAGCTCTTAGTCCGATAACAATATCAATCGGATCACCTATCCTACCAATTTAGCCAGACGGGCTTTGACCAGCACTCCGGAACCTATGCGCACCTAGATGACGATGGAAAGAAGTGCCAAAGTATCCATCAGACATCAAAATTACTTATCTTTTTTATATTCAAAAGCTAGGGATACTAATCCCTTAGTCCCATTCCCCAGAACTGATATTATAGTCAGAATTCCTAGTTCTCTAGATGTATAAACAAAATACCGAGTTTATTTGCTAATTATTATGTTTATTGAAACTGAAATATCAAGATGAGCATTATTTCACTCAACTTTTCCCATTGAACTACTCTTGTCTTGCCAAAGGGGTCCCTAAAACAGAACTAATCTTCGATCCTTCCATCTCAGACCAGCCTGTACTCCTAAACCCAGCTTGATATTTAAGTATTGATCATGAAAACCTGATTGAACCACTCAGTACCGTCCCCACACCAGAAAACCAGAAATATAAATAGAAGTTTCATAAAACAAGATCCCCATATAAATTAGAAAATAGGAAGGTTAAGGCAGTAGAACCTTTACCTTTTAAACACACATATTTTAGTATAAAGAAACCATATTTTTAAACCCTTAAAGATAAATATATTATTATTATATCAACCATATCAATTTTATAAACTAGAACTAAAAGAACCCTAAAAAAACAACAAATGAGTGTGTGATTCTACCCTAACTCTAACCACTGTCCCTAATCTAGTATAACCAAAGCACAGTTCATTCTTACCATTGACCTGGTACTTTGGAATATACGCAAGTGTAGTCCCTACGAGAAGCTGTAATCATTCAGCGAGCGATTCTGAGAATTTCAACCTATAGGCTCGAGTTATTGTCCCCCCCCGAGGCATTTGGTACAAAGACCGGGTGGCAACTCGGGTAGGACGACCCTATTGTGTCTAAGAATGGTATAAATAAATATATTTAATATACGAGGTCCCCGAATACTGTAGGTTTCAAATGGGCCCGGATTACTCCAGATGATTCACACGTGAAATCTCCCATTTTACTAGCTACAGCTGGACATCGGTAGACCAAGGAGGGAGAGATATTTGGCTTTCTATGTAGGTAAAAAGATAAGCCCCAAGACAACCCTCATCTTGGTAAATAGGAAAAACCTCCTTCCATCCGTCGTTTGTCACCGTTAGGATAACAGATGAAAGGCTAGACAAACTGTCTGTCTAGACACTGATTTGGTTTCGAAATATATAAAAATAGTCTAGGAGTTTTCGGGTACAATTTTGAAACAATTATCCTTAATTATTCAATAATAATGCCATATAATAGACATTATATTTAAAACAAATAACTAAACTGAATCTAAATGATTACTATGTCAAGAAGGCCCAAAATTATAGTGAAATACTCAGTACAGATGCATTAAATTCCAACGTTACGAAGTATTGACCCCGCACTGTCCGAACAATAACACATCTTCTAACTCTAGCCTTCCGAAAACATTCGTCTTCGAAAGCCAACGATAGATAACCAGAGTATCCACTAGACTCTAAACCTTCGTTTCAAAACTCCTATTAAAAATTAATAGCAAAGTGAAAACACTCCGTTCGACAATACCCAAGCTTAAACATTATGAAAACAAAACATTGCTTCCACAATGCCAAACAAAGATACGAATTCCAAATATTAACTCTATGAGACAAAGACATAGTCTTTTCCTCGATAAAGCCAAACACTTAGAAAAATGAACAGAGTTTTTCCACTCACCAGTAATTTTGACGCACTTTATGAAAACCAAAGTCAGGTGTCGGTCCGGATGCTGAAGATAAACTAAACTTGTGACCGCTCCTCTCAGCCCTTTTATATGATTCGTTGCTAACTCAGACACGCTAGTTCAGTCAAAACATCTGTGCTGCACCTGCCTACTTGAGACATCTCTTCCAAGAATCATGTCCGAAGTACGAGCGCACCTGCGCCTCCACCCTTAGTTCAGTCACATTCACCTTGAAAATGATACCTATCTTCAACGAATTATCTACAAAAATCAACCTTACATCTTTCACTTAAGAATTGTTTTGGCCCGACGAAGTAGTTCAGACACGCTCTGTAATTGGGACATTTGATACCTCAGAACCAAAGGTCGTAACGACATATTATCTGTGTAGCCCTTGTGCCTCACACGTAAGATTTATTTTTGATTGATGTCACATCTTAGAGCCATCTATGGATTTCTTACGCAACTACTTGAACGTTAGGTGTCTCGTCGATAACGCTCCGACGGTCAATACATAACTTATTATGAACTTAATTCCCTCCACTGCCCACAGATGGCGTTGTTATCAAACGTTTTAACTTAATATTTATATTGAAGTATGAGTAAAATCTAATTCAATTTCATAATTAAGGCTTTTTATTACTTAAATGTTTTATATTTATAGATAGGGCTTACGGCTAGTTACATCCACCCCCAATAGATTTCAGTTTTTATAATGGATCACAAGAATGAGCTATGGAAACTTAAATCTATTTCTAGACTTGTCGGTGCTTTCCCTCCCCAATTAATCGTGTGGTGTGTATTCCATTACTAAATGACTGTTAGTGACTCAGCTCTGAAATAAGTTCATTAAAATCCTGTCAATAAACAATGATAGCTTTTTCCCCAGTCTCCCCGCTCCACCAGCAATACCAAATTGTGGGTTTGGCAGGCTACTAGTTAACCCGTTCTTGCTAGCTCAACCCGGTCGCCTCGAGTATTGCTCTTGCCTCTACGCGAATGGGACCGTACAGTTCCGTAGAATAGCATCTGCTGAGACAACAAAAACCCCCTCGCAAAACGAAGAGACCTTTAATTTTTATAAGTACGAAGCTTGTCAAATTTCATTGCCAAAATTCAAACCAATTTTCATTACTTTATCACCCTCAGCCACGTTTTCTTGGCGCATGTCTCATACTTGAATAAAATATACCGACCTTTAAGTTTATCTGGGTGTATTTTTTTTTTTATGGAAATAAACTTAAAATTGACACAAGTAAGTACCTCAATATGGTACGGTAGAGATTGTTTGAACCAAAAATAATTTAACTAAGTCAAATAAAACAAAATATTTACTAATTATTATGCCTCATATTGAAGACAACAACATATAATCGTATTTAATTAATCTCTTGTAAGAGCCTCGTCCGTTCTGGACGCTCCCAGCCCATAAAATATGTCGAGTGTCAGATATATCTCATCCAAAATGAGTGTGTGGTTTTTGAAATAGTTCGCATACCTTGTTGAGTAATAGCTACAAAAAAATACCCCTTTAAACGGGTAGAATCCAATGGATTTTAACCTACTGATAATAATTTTGTAGCTAGTTGTGTATCCCATACCCTCCCCTGTTTGTTCCCCTGCAAATACCGACAAATCCAGTCTGATTACGCTCTAGCCTTTGTCTATCTGCATCAATCCATTCTTTCTAAAAATATTCATTCATCCACTCAGTATCCGTCATCTTATATACATCCCTCACATACAATCCTCTTAAACTCATAACCATAATCACTCAATTCACCATTCATCCTTCCTCTACCGCTCTTTCACTCGATTAATACAGGCAGCCAACGCCCTGATTAGTAATCAAAATGGAAAAAAAAATAGTAATTTATATTTTAAAATTACATATTCATATGAATAAAAAAATAAAACTTGCTCAACCTATCCTAACCCAAGACTAGCCCATTATTTAAAGTTTTATATGCTTCTAAAAATTCCCTTTCATTTTTTTATTTAATTCCCTTTTTTTATAATACTCGAAAGTACTTTAATTAAGTAGGTATTAAAATCAATTGACACGTACAAATAAAACCGCACTCATAAGATTTCATGATGACGCTTCGTTAACTTTCCCGCCTTTCACTAATTAATGCCATTCAAAACGGAACTTTGACGTAGTATGCAATAAACAAACGCAGAAATATACAGACTACGAACAATGGTTCATAAATTTAAAATCATAAATATTGACTCTACTTGTACGTTGCCTCTATCTATATGATTAGTCTATTGACCAGACAAAATATTTCAAAACATGCTTAAAGAAAAAAAAACTATATGCCAGTTACAATGTTGATGATGATGATGATGATGAATCATAAATATTAGTAACCTACCATATATGCTGCTAAACATACTCAAATAATGATTCGTTTTATAAAGCTTAACGGTTCCATGCATTTTTTTTCTAAAGGTCATTGACATCTCACATTTACATTGCTCCCAATGTACACATAAATATGCACACACAACTTAACAACTATAATGTCCAAAAAAAATAAAAAACAAGTATTTATTCATGTTTAACAGGGTTTTGAAATAGCCAAATAAGTATGCACATCAAAAGAAAATTCTTCAACACATGCATTCTACCAATCTTCACATAAGGCTGCCAGACGTGGGCACTCACCAAAGCACAATGTAAAAGGTTATGCATAACTCAGAGAGCCATAGAAAGAAGCATCTTAAAGAAAAAAAGAATAGACAAAATAAGTAGAGTCAGACCAAGAATAGTCTGCAGCGGATCCGACTCTAGCAAGAATTTAAGAGACAAAACAGGGTTTAGGTACTGATGTTACATACAAAACAAAACAACTGAAATGGAAGTCAGCTGGACATACTATTATAGGAGGAGATAAATAGAGCAAAATTGTAACACTCTGGCACCCTAGAGGGCATAAAAGAAACAGAGGCAGGAAATTCAAAAGATGGTCCGATGGCTGGAAGGACAAAAACAAAAACATGGACCAGATTAGTTCATAATGAGAAGATTGGGGGAGGCCTTTGCCCAAAGGCACACAGAAGTGGTTACCGTAGAATGTAGATTAAGGAAAGCTGTAGATACAGTATATAAAAAAAATTCAACTCTGAAATAAAGCTATAAATAAATAAATAAAATAACAGGGTTTTGAAAACTACAACAGTTTTTACACAAAATATACCCTCAATTACTCACTTGATTTTGAGTACCCCTTAGGAGAATACAACAAAACCTTAAGAGTTTGAAAAGTATAAAGTTTTGATTGTTTATTAGCAAAGAAAATAAAAAAAAATTACAATACTTTTGAAGTCTTACATTTACACATCTCATGGTTGGCATCTCCATTTCTAAAACTGTGTCTTGAAATTCTATGCAGTCCTTATCAGGGCGTTTTTCAACAGAAAATCCAGGGATTGTAGTTACTTGATCATACTAGCTGCTAGGAGACCGGCTACAAGATCCTACTTGCCTCCATCTTGTCCACATCTTGTCAAAATTATCCAGTTGTCAGCAAGCAATGTGAATGCGACTAAAGTAGTCAAAACTTTCTGAAGTGTCACAACACACACACACACACTGTAACACACACTCTTGAACTTACTTAATTTGAATGTAGTTATTTCAGGTTCTCACTTCACTTATTTACAATTATAAGATCTCTATTTACACTTTAAAATGTGTAATGTGTTTGACACATTAACTTATTTAAAAGAAATTCGAACCGTAATACTATTTTAGACGTCTAGGTACACTAAATAGTTAAATACCTATGTGTTCCTAATATAATTACATTTATTTAATTACCCTTGTATTCATTTTTACAGCTGTTCTTAGTTATAATACAAGAGTTAGGTAGGTAATATACTTTTAGAACAAAGCAAGCAAAAGAAAAAGAGAAAGACTACATACTGAGTTTCCTGAAGTTCCATGAGAATTTGTCCAGTATCTCCTGCACCTAGAAGATCCTTTGTCTCCGTCCTTGACCCGTGCAATAAATCACCTGTCCATCTTGATTTAAAAACTACTTGCAAAGAGGACGAGTTCGTTGAATGTTTTATAAACTTCCATTATAGTTAGAGTCTGACCAGCGAGTCGCTGCACAAGCATTTTTACAGAATTCTTCATATGGCAACAATTTTAGCTGTCAAAAGTGTCAAACAACTGTCAAAATGTTGACAGCTTCTGTTACCAAACAATATTGATATTTGTGTCACATTTATGTGAGTTTTTATTTGCAAACATATGTTTGACCAGCGAGTCGCTGCACAAGCGTTTTTAGAGAATTCTATATATGGCAATAATTTTAGCTGTCAAAAGTGTCAAAAATATTGTCAAACGAGTTTACACATAACCTAGATTCTCAAATTCTCATGTTAGTTCATTCGTTACGGAAGTTTATAGTTTATATCGTATTATAATGGCTAAACCGATTAGAAGCAGTGTGAGGAGCATGTTATTTAAGATAATCTGTAACTATAATCAAGTTCGACACGACGAAAATGAGAGATTACTAGAAAAGAAGCGAATATTGGACGAAATCATTCAGGCGACCGGTAAGTCATTATCAAACAATGTTGATGCTTCTTGTACCAAATTTAATTTACGAGATAGGAACATTTGTTTGTATTACTAAACTTATGATTTATTTATATTACAGCGGGCGTAGATGACGAAAATGTTAGAGAAACTATTCAAAAGCTAGCAAGCGAACTGAAGAATGTTATTGATAATAACGCATCAGAATCAAGTTATTTAGAGAAAGTGTCTACTATGACAGGTAATATAAATAATCTATATTTTCACATCTAGGTTTATTAATATTTTAGTGTTCTTTTGTTAAAATTCCTATTGTTAAAACTGTTTTTTTTTCAGGTGCAAGCATTCGTACACTACGCACAATTAAAAAAGAGGGTTCTATTAACCAAGGCCAATGGAATACGCCAGGGAAAAAACGACCCCGGCCACCAACTGTGTCTAGACAATTTTGATGTGTCAGCCATCCGTAATAAAATTAATGAGTTTTATTGCGTCAAAAAGCAGGTACCTACTCTAAGAGCCTTACATGCGGATTTGAAAGAATCTATAGGATTCTCAGGATGTTGTGAAACACTGAGGAAAATACTACACGAGAACGGATTTGAGTTTAAAAAAAATAAAGAAGAGCGCTCCATCCTCATGGAAAAGTTTGAAATATCTGGGTGGAGGCAAAGGTTTCTTAGAGCTATACATAAAAAACGGGAAGAAGGAAAAAATATTGTGTATCTTGATGAGACATATGTCCATCAAAATTACAGACCGAAGAAGTCATGGCAAGGGCCTTCAACTTCCGGTTTAGTTGAAAAAATTTCCTCGGGTAAGCGGCATATTATAGTGCATGCTGGATCAGAGCAAGGATTTGTGCCCAATGCTTTGCTTGTTTTTAGCACAAAATCCAAAGCAGCTGACTATCATGATGACATGAACAGTTCTAATTTTTTAAAGTGGCTACGAGAAATGTTTTTTTTTTTTTATTTATTATGAATGGGCTTACTCATGGCCACAGACTAGCCGAGGCGTAGACGTGGCCTACGATGGAGAGAGCTCGCCCAGAAGGTGCCTGTTCACTCTTGATTTGAAGGTTGCCGGGTTATAAGAACACGGAAATATAGACGCCGGCAGGGAATTCCATTCCTTGGCAGTGCGCATAAGAAAAGTAGAAGCAAAGCGCTTCGTGCGAATTGGTGGAATATCTACCATGTAAGGATGGAAACCGGCCGTGCGTCTAAAAGTCCGATGGTAGAATGGGGACGGTGGAATAAGCTCGTGTAGCTCTTGGGCACACTCCCCGAAGTGCAGCCTGTAGAATACCGACAGGCTGGCGACTTTCCGCCGATGTTAATCCCAAATTTGACTGAGCCCAGTGTAATTGTTATGGACAATGCCAGTTACCATGTAACACAAATAAATAAGCCTCCAACCATGCACAGCTTAAAGGCTGATATTCAAAAATGGCTAAGGGAAAATAATATCCCATATGAAGAGTGTTTCAAAAAGGAGGAATTGATGTGCCTCGTTGAGGAAAATAAAATTGGTCCCATATATGCAGCAGAGGAGTTATTGAAGCAGCATGGGCCTTAAATTGCCTCCATACCATTGCGATCTAAACGCTATTGAGTTGATATGGAGCCTCACAAAGCGAAAAATAGCCAGCAGAAATGTGGGGCTACCGGGTTCAGATACGGAAAACTTGATCCGAGAATGTTTTGCAATGATTACCCCGGAAGATTGGAAAAAAAGTACAGACCATGTAATAAATGTGGAACGAAAATACAAGTCTAAGGACAACATTACAGACACTGAACTAGCTCCATTCATAATAGAAGTTCGGGAAAGTGACAATGACAGTGATAGTTCTCTGTCAGGAATTGAATTTCTTGAATCCGATTTCGATTATGATTCTTAAATAAATAGGCACCTTCTTTATAAACTAACAATATTAAAAGTAGATTGAAACTAAATTGTGTTTTCTTTCACCTACCTTCAGTTCAGCTCCATTATACAATATGTGACTTTTTATTATTACTAACTTTATAAGTACAACGGGAAGCATAAATATTTCCCTTGTGAAGGTTTACTTTAATAGCACAAGGGAAATATTTATGCTTAATAAATAATCGCCTGTAATTAACCCGAGTTCAAAACTTCAAAATAAAACACAAATAAAGTAATTTTTAATCCTATCAAAAATATAAATGTCATATGAGAACCAAGTTCAATATTATGCAAAAGCAGCGCATTAATAAAAGAAGCAGAGAAGAGAGTGAACTTTCGATGTTCACAAATACTCCTAATAGTAGAAGAGCCGGCCGCAAATTTTCTAACCGACTTGATACCACGATGAAATGCACAATGGTTTCCCATAAAAGTGATGCTAAGTCCGAATTCGATAGTCTGCCACGGCGGAACTTGCCGAAAGTACGAAAAAGAAGGCCACTTCCGGTGCGAAAAAAGGGGGCTGATTTAACCCATCTGATACCGAAATAATAGTTATGGCAGCAGTTAGAAATTTACATGTAGACACATAAAAGCGAAGTCTGCCAGTATTTTTTTTGCCGGAAGTGCTTGGCAGACGCTCTCAAAGGTGGCCAACGGGACCCCTAATTTAACCCATCTGATACCACCATGAAACCAATTCCAGTCGGTAGGTATGAGCCCTCATGTCAGGAATATATAAGTCTGCCAAGGCTTTTCCTGCCGTAACACCATGGCAGACGAGATTATGTAAGCAAGGTCGGCATCGGTTACCCTACACTAACCCATCTGATACCACCATGAAACCAATTCCAGTCGGTAGGTACGAACCCCCATTTTAGGAATATATAAGTCTGCCAAGGTTTTTCCTGCCGAAACACCTTGGCAGACGAGATTATAAACAAGATGACCATGGGTTACCGTACACTAACCCATCTGATACCGCCATGAAACCAATTCCAGTCGGTAGGTATGAACCCTCATTTCAGGAATATATAAGTCTGCCAAGGCTTTTCCTGCCGTAACACCATGGCAGACGAGATTATGTAAGCAAGGTCGGCATCGGTTACCCTACACTAACCCATCTGATACCACCATGAAACCAATTCCAGTCGGTAGGTATGAACCCCCATTTTAGAAATATATAAGTCTGCCAAGGTTTTTCCTGCCGAAACACCTAGGCAGACGAGATTATAAGCAAGATGACCATCGGTTACCGTACACTAACCCATCTGATACCACCATGAAACCAATTCTAGTCGGTAGGTATGAACCCTCATTTCAGGAATTTATAAGTCTGCCAAGGCCTTTCCTGCCGAAACACCTTGACAGACGAGATTATGTAAGCAGCATCCACATACGAGGGATCCGTATTTTGGGATTATACAGATTACGGACATTATTAATAGCTGTAGGCTTATTTATTACTTTATGCTTATACATATTTGTATATAATTATGTTACTAATAAAATATATTTATAATTTATTAAACCTAAACTTAATACATAGGGAATTCATTACCTGCTTACGGCAGTAGTAGGGATAAGTGGGTGAGTTCTGGCTCACTGAGCCAGGCCAACAGTCCCTCCCCCTTTTTTCCCTTGTTGAGGCCCTGCAACCTTGCCTTGAACCCAAACTAATGTCATTGTAGCTCGAATGTCACCTAATCTATTTTTATTGCTTTTAGAATATTTCAATTATCTACTTTTGCAAAGTTAAAGGTTGAAATCTCTATTTCGCAAAATGGAATTTTAATGTGACTTTAATGTATGTGCAGTCTACTTAGTAATTGGGTTTAAAGATATAAAAACACACATTTTATTTCCTATCCTAAGTTTATTCAAATAATATTCTGAACATATATAGTAATTAGACTGGTCATATTTTTCATAAAATCGATTTCGACTGGCAAAGCATATTACTTTTTGGCAAACGGGTTTTTTAACCTAATTAGACCCCGCTGAATCCGAATTTGCCAGTTGCTCGATCGAAATCTTGACCGGAAGTGAGATATTTGACATTAAAGGTCCCTTTTTTTCGTTTTTCGTAAATAACTCTTAAACGGTGGCACATAGCAAAAAATGTTCTATTACATAAGTATTCTGCATAAAATTGCCTACAAGAAAGATTCAGTACAATTTTTCGCTAGGATCAATATTCAAAGAGATTTTAACGCGGGAAATTTAATTATAATCACTTCTAAGGTCCCGTTTTTTAGGTTTTCGTAAATAACTCATAAACGGTGGCCAATATCAAAAAATGTTGTTAGACGTTAATAATCTACACAAAATTTTGAACAAAAAAGATTCAGTATACTTTTCGCAGGGATCAATATTTAAAAAGATAATAAAGAGGGAAAGTTAATTATACTAAATTCTAAGGTTCCTTGTTTTTATTTTTTCGTTAATAATTTGAAAAGTATGACTCATAGCAAAAGAAATCTTATACATAAATAATAAACGTAAAATTTCCTACAAGAAACATGCAGAACACTTTTCGCTAGGATCAATATTTAAAAAGACAAAGCAGCGGGTAATTTAATTATAATCAATTTTAAAGTCCCTTTTTAGTTTTTTGTAAATAACTCGTAAACGGTGTCCCATAGCGAAATAGGTTTTTAAGAATAAATTATCTACATAAAATTTCCTCCAAAAAACATCTAAAACACTTTTCTCTAGGATCAATATTTCAAGCGATATTAAAGGAAGAAAGTTAATTACAATCAGTTCACAGGTCACTTTTTTTTAGTTTTTCGTAAATAACTCGTAAACGGTGGCCCGTTGCAAAACAATATTCTACATAAATATTAAACATAAAATTGTCCACAATAAAGGTTCTGTACACTTTTTCGCTACGATCAATATTTAAAGAGATATTAAAGGGGGTAAGTTAATTATAATCAATTTCCAGGTCCCTATTTTTAGGATTTCGCAAAGGACTCGTAAAATAAGGCTCATAGCAAAATAAGTTCTTAATGTTCTTGTAAATAAATAATCGATATAAAATTTTCTACGAAAGACATATGGAACACTTTTCTCTTTTTAGGATTCCGTACCTCAAAATGAATAAAAACCGGTCAAGCGCGAGTCGGACTCGCGTTGCAAGGGTTCCGTACATTACCCAATTTTTAACAGTGTATTTTATATATGTGAAACGCGAGTGAATTGCCTTTAAAAAACCTGTAGGGATCGGTTCAAAAACTAAGTAATGTCCGACTCGCGCTTGACTGCATAATTCTAATAGGTTTTCCTGTCATCTATGGATTCTATTCTGTATATCTTTTCAAAATTTTAGACCCAGTAGTTTCGGAGATAAAGCCCCCTTCCCCAAAATAAAACATTAAAATACAAAAAAATACCACCCCCCCCCCTTTATCTCCGAAACTACTGGGTCTAAATTTTGAAAATAAAATATAATAAAATAGTTCTTTACCTATACAGGCGTAAAGCTAAAAATAGGGACCTGGAAATTGATTATAATTAATTTACCCCCTTTAATACCTCTTTAAATATTGATCGTAGCGAAAAAGTGTACAGAACCTTTTTTGTGGACAATTTTATGTTTAATATTTATGTAGAATATTGTTTTGCAACGGGCCACCGTTTACGAGTTATTTACGAAAAACTAAAAAAAAGTGACCTGTGAACTGATTGTAATTAACTTTCTTCCTTTAATATCGCTTGAAATATTGATCCTAGAGAAAAGTGTTCTGGATATTTTTTGGAGGAAATTTTATGTAGATAATTTATTCTTAAAAACCTATTTCGCTATGGGACACCGTTTACGAGTTATTTACAAAAAACTAAAAAGGGACTTTAAAATTGATTATAATTAACTTACCCGCTGCTTTGTCTTTTTGAATATTGATCCTAGCGAAAAGTGTTCTGCATGTTTCTTGTAGGAAATTTTACGTTTATTATTTATGTATAAGATTTTTTTTGCTATGAGTCATTCTTTTCAAATTATTAACGAAAAAATAAAAACAAGGAACCTTAGAATTTAGTATAATTAACTTTCCCTCTTTATTATCTTTTTAAATATTGATCCCTGCAAAAAGTGTACTGAATCTTTTTTTTTCAAAATTTTGTGTCGATTATTAACGTCTAATAACATTTTTTGATATTGGCCACCGTTTATGAGTTATTTACGAAAACCTAAAAAACGGGACCTTAGAAGTGATTATAATTAAATTTCCCGCGTTAAAATCTCTTTGAATATTGATCCTAGCGAAAAATTGTACTGAATCTTTCTTGTAGGCAATTTTATGCAGATTACTTATGTAATAGAACATTTTTTGCTATACACCACCGTTTAAGAGTTATTTACGAAAAACGAAAAAAACGGACCTTTAATGTCAAATATCTCACTTCCGGTCAAGATTTCGATCGAGCAACCGAATTCGGATTCGGATTCAGTGGGGTCTAATTAGGTTAAAAAACCCGGTTGCCAAAAAGTAATATGATTTGCCAGTCGCATCAAGAAGGATAGCGATTTTGAATTTTTTTGTCTAGTCTAAATATCATTACTTATTCTGTGTACAGTGGAGAAAACGAATGAAATCATGCAATTTGATTTTGCTATTTTTAAATAAAGAGTAACTAAACAGTATTTTCCACAGTTGTTGGTAATGATACCATCTCTTACAATTTCTCTTCATGAACATTTTATGATACCTAACCTTCCAGTTTTCGCCCGAATTAATCAAAAAATTCACCAACTCCATTTACACCAACCAAATAGAAAACGGGTCCGTGTCCGAATTCGCGATCTCGAGTCCGGGTCCGCGTCCGGGTCCAGGTTCAGGTAGAAGTCGAATTCAAAATCTTGCTTGTTTTGCCAGTGGGGTAACTTGCTTAACAATCAATTAGAAAAAGACAAGTCGTCGAGGAGTTCCGTTCTGATCACCATCAGCAATACCAGTTCATCAAATGCCACTGTTCTTAATGTAAATACTTGTTTGCCTGATGAAAATACAAGAGTCACTATACTATGCCATTAAGATTTGTAGAGTTCCCTCGATTCCTTATGGATCCCATCATCAGAACTTGAGCTTCACGAAAATATGACTTAAAAATCTAACGTGCTTAACAAACATAACGAAGAGGACAAATCCCCAAACATGAGCTATGCATCGTTGAAGAGTTCCATTCTGATCATCATCAGCAGTTTCACTTCATCAAATGTTACAATTCTGAATGTAAATGCTTGGTTTGTTTAAAATACACCAGTATCACTATATGTTAGGGTGGTTCAAAAAACATTTTTTTTCCTAAGGGGCACCCCCTTATTTTGTTACACTTATTATGTTAAAGATAAAGATAAAGATATTTATTTGCAAAAATGTAGTTGTAAACATAGTTGGACAGTAGGTAATTTAAGTGAGTACATTTACTTAAAGAAGCATGCAAACTTTCCTTATTAACTAGGTACTATAACTAAGTATATACATAGAGTGTGTTTAACAGCCAAAGCAAACTATACAAGTTCTAAACTGAAAGTGTCGGACAACAAAGTGAAGACAACATGGAATATTATAAATAAGGAAGCTGGTAAATGTAAATCACGCGATTGTCAAGTCAACATTGTCTCGGATAAACAACAGACTATGTCAAACAACGATGTTGCCTCGGCATTCGAAGATTATTTTTCTAAAATAGCTATTAATACCACGAAATGTCTACATTCATCTTCGTCTCGAGCTCATTCCTTACTTTGTGCTAATGTTAAGAAATGTAATATTAACTTTGAGTTTAGTCTAGTAGATTCAGCAATTATTGTTAAAACATTCAAGTCACTCAATTTAAAGAAAACGGAAGACTTATGGGGAACATCCGTTAGAGTCATTAGTCATGTCTTGGACGTAATAGCGCCTTACTTAGCCGTAATTTATAATATTTCAATTTTACAAGGAGTCTTTCCAGATCTTATGAAATATAGCAAAGTCATACCTCTTTTTAAATCGGGTGATTCGAGTGATATGGCTAATTACCGTCCAATATCAATACTTCCTGTACTAAGTAAAGTTTTTGAAAAGTTAATGTTAAATGATCTACTGGGTCACTTCAACAGACATACTTTGCTCACAAGCAATCAGTTTGGTTTCACAAAGGGCCGTTCCACGACCGATGCTGCTTCGGTACTTATTAAACATATTTATGATATTTGGGAAAATTCTTGTGATGCAATTGGCATATTTTGTGATCTTTTAAAAACAATGAGTAAAAACTAGGTCAGTAATCTTTGCATTCAGGCGTATTTAAAAAATTGAATCGACTTACGTACATTTGATTAAAAATCGGCGCAATTAACGAAAGTCCCACGAGATGGTACTCTTGGATTCAATCCTTGTCTGCGAAGGCGTGGAACGGATTCCATTTCGTATAATATTTGTGCACCACGTAAACACTCACCACTTAATAAATAACACACCGTACCACTTCGTAATATTCCCGGTTCGAAAACATTTTTTTAACCTTAGTACGCGCGCGATTATTATTTTAACGTTGGTGAGTGACGAGTGACTAATCATTTATGCTTACCGTTATGTTTACCGCTAGCGCGGAATGGTTTAGTTTAGACTACCCTCGAAATTGATAAACCTGCCTACCATCGCCAACACTAACTGGGTGGACTCTATTGCAACGATTATAAGGTTTAGTGAAGGTCAGATAAGGGTTTTGCTGATGTTGTTGTTAAAACCTACTATTAGGTTTGTTTACATTTGTGGTAATAGGGTGACCACGACTCGTGGAAAATATTTAAAAATTGAAAAATGAAAATTAAAAAAAAGTGTACTCTTTTTTTTCGCTAAATAGGTTCCTTAAGTGTAACCTAGTGCCGGGAATGAATATGGCCAGTGAATTAAATTTCACCCTGTATGTTTATTTTTTATATCAAATTCTATAAAGTTATGTACTCACTGAGTATAATTGCATGAATTCTATAGTAATTTAAATTGTATTTTTCTTAATTACTCGTAATGCATGTTAATTATAAGATGTAATAATGTTTTGAAAAGATGTGTCCCGCCGAGTTTGTTGCCGGTCCCATATTGGGATACCCTCCTCCAATTGAGGGGGGATTTAAATCTTCTCGGGGCAGAGGTGTACGGTTGGAGCCGGTAAATTTATATGACGTTCATAAGCGCATTGTAATATGCCTACTTGAATAAACTATTTTTTATTTTATTTTATTTCATATAAAAAAAATGTTGATAAAATACACCAAGTTTCTTAATTTATCTCAACTATACTTCGTTTTTTTTAGCATTAGAAATTAGGTAAACAATCTTGATGTGTCTTTTAATTGAAAAACACATTTTAAAAATAACTTACGGCAAATACACTCGCGTGCAAAAGTATTGCATCACTTTGCATTTTTTCGTCCGCACCCAATATCTTTGTAATTCTAGAGCCGATTCTGAAAATTTTGGTATCAACTGAAAGCTTATAATCTAACGCATTAGAATTGGGAAATTTAATGAAATTTCAAATCTGAAGACTAAAAAAAATCAGAAACTGAAAGTAGCGACATAATGGTCGAGAAATAAATTTAGGAAAGTTAAGAATAAAAGTCATTTATTTAATACAAAATAAATTATTATTATTAAATTAATACCTGGTGTTGCCACCCCTAGCCCTCCTCACACATATCAAGCGGTTTTTCATAGACCTAATTAATTTTCTAATGAAATCTTGTGGAATTGCGTCCGACTCCTCCAGCAAGGCTCCCTTCAGCTCCTCAACATTGGCCGGGGCAGGATTCCGCTTCCGAATCCTCCTTTTCAGGTAGTCCCACACGTGTTCAATGGGGTTAAGGTCCGGGCTCATCGCTGGCCAGTCCATAGTGTCGATGCCCACTTCGAGAAGGTAGGCTGCGGTGGCCCTAGCGGTATGACACGGGCATTATCCGGCATAAGGAACAACATGTTCCTCCAGGATGTCAGTAATGTATTTTGCAGCGGTCAATCCACCGCCACGGCCCCCGCCAGGCACGAAAACCAGCTCTGTTCGCGCGTCGTAGGGAATGCCGCCCCAGAACATCACGGATCCACCGCCATAGGCGACCCTTTCGGAGAAGCAACATTGGGCGAACCGTTCTTCTGGCCTTCTGTAGACTCTTCCTCTTCGGTCACATCCATTCAAACATATTCTGCACTCGTCCGAGAAGAGAACTGGGGTCCATTGCTCAATGGTCCAGTCCATATGATTTTCTGCAAACTCTCTTCGGGCTGTACGGTGTCGCGCCAGCAATCTGGGCCCTGTTGCAGGCCTCCTGGGTGTCAAATTCGCTTTCTTGAGTCTTCTTCTTATTGTCCACTCACTGGCAGCCACTCCTCGTATCTCACGCAGACGCTGCTGGATGGCAACGCTTGTCAGGTGTCGATCTCGGAGAGATGTTGTGACAATGAAGCGGTCGTCCCTCTCTGATGTACACTTTTTGCGGCCGCTTCTTGGTCTTGAAATAAAGGATCCAGTCCGTTGGAACCTTTGGTAAACTCTGCAAACTGTAGATTGACTTAAATTCAGCGTGGCAGCTACTGAACGTTGGCTACGCCCCTCTTGCAGGAGCTGCACGACTTGGCGGACTTCAGCTTCAGTGGTTTCCATTTTTCACAGGTCTTCTTCACGGGAAAATATGCGGAGATGTGTACCGGTCAACTTTTGATAAGTGTCTTTTCAACAAGACTGATAACAACCCCTCCCCTACCCCCCGTTTTATAGGGGTCAAGGGTAGCGCAACTCGTGCGCGTGATAATGCGAAACCGCTCACAAATCGGGAAAATGCCGATAATTTGAAAAATACTG
Source organism: Cydia fagiglandana (assembly GCF_963556715.1). NCBI lineage: Eukaryota > Metazoa > Arthropoda > Insecta > Lepidoptera > Tortricidae > Cydia > Cydia fagiglandana. The sequence goes on from NC_085957.1 coordinate 6,177,231, forward strand.
GGCCGTTTTCCATGTTTTTTAACTTTTCGTAAAGCTAAAACTTCAAGGGACATGATCCCATTAAAATAATTAATGGAAATAACCGGTTTACAAAATTATTGGGTGCAGTTGAAAAAATGCAAAGTGATGCAATACTTTTGCACGCGAGTGTATGTAACAATTATTAATCTAGTACGATCATTTATATTCGTCTGCTTTCATAAGTAATAGTTTTTGAATTTTGAAAAGCGTTTTTCAATTAAAAGACATGCTAAGATCGCTTACCTTCTTGCAAGTTCTTTCTAATGCTAAAAAAACGAACTATACAAGGGGGTGCTTAACCACGTTGAAATTTTGTATGTTGTTTGAAACCCAACAAAAAGAGTATTTATGATTCAGAATTTTATTTAAATATCTGGTTTCACACTATTTGCACATGTGATGTATAAGTTTTGAAGTAGAAAAACATTTTCTTTCAAAATAATATCTTTTAAATCACACTTTCAAATAATGTGAAAACTACTACTTACATAAAAATCGAAAAAATAGTAACTTATTTTTTTTTATTTCATACAATTTGAAAAATTTCAAAGTGTTTGAGCACCCCCTTGTAGTTAAGATTGTAAGATTACAAACTTGGCGTATTTTGTCAACATAATAAGTGTAACAAAATGAGGGGGTGCCGCTTCTTCTAGCTAGAGTTTGAATTTTTCCCATACAAACGTGAACCACCCTTACAAGATTTGAAGAGTGCCCTCGATTCCTCATAAATCTCACCATCAGAACTGGGTTTTGACAAAGACGGAACCAATCTGTATGTATATACTTACAAGTTACAACTCGACTAAAAAAATAATTTTCAAAATCGATCCCGAAATGACGGAGATATCAAACATTAAAAAACCGAATTAATACCTCCTTTTTAGGGTTCCGTAGCCAAATGGCAAAAAACGGAACCCTTATAGATTCGTCATGTCTGTCTGTCTGTCCGTCCGTATGTCACAGCCACTTTTTTCCGAAACTATAAGAACTGTTGAAACTTGGTAAGTAGATGTATTCTGTGAACCGCATTAAGATTTCAACACAAAAATAGAAAAAAAAAACAATAAATTTTGGGGGTCCCCCATACTTGGAACTGAAACTTAAAATGTCTTTATCATTAAACCCATACGTGTGGGGTATCTATGGATAGGTCTTCAAAAATGATACAATACAATACAATACTCTTTATTACACGCCTCACATACACTTAGTTTACAATAAATGGACAATAACATAAACAAAGACAATAGAGGTAACAACAGGCGGTCTTATCGCTTATGATATTGAGGTTTCTAATATTATTTATTTCTAAACTGAATAGTTTGCGCGAGAGACACTTCCAAAGTGGTAAAATGTGTGCACCCTCCCCTTCTCCTTTAACTTCTAAAATAAATTTATCTTCGCACTGAATGATGACATCGTACGGGGCTTAAAGCCCCCGTAACGCAGTGAACGTGTTAAAGTCACATTAAAATTCCATTTTTCGAAATAGAGATTTCAACATTTAACTTTGCAAAAGTAGATAATTGAAATATTCTAAAAGCAATAAAAATAAATTAGGTTAGATTCGAGCTACAATGACATTAGTTTGGGTTCAAGGCAAGGTTGCAGGGCCTCAACAAGGGAAAAAAGGGGGAGGGTCTGTTGGCCTGGCTCAGTGAGCCAGACCTCACCCACTTATCCCTACTACTGCCGTAAGCAAGTAATGAATTCCCAATGTATTAAGTTTAGGTTTAATAAATTATAAATATATTTTATTAATAACATAATAATATACAAATATGTATAAGCATAAAGTAATAAATAAGCCTACAGCTATTAATAATGTCCGTAATCTGTATAATCCTAAAATACGGATCCCTCGTATGTGGATGCTGCTTACATAATCTCGTCTGTCAAGGTGTTTCGGCAGGAAAGGCCTTGGCAGACTTATATATTCCTGAAATGAGGGTTCATACCTACCGACTGGAATTGGTTTCATGGCGGTATCAGATGGGTTAGTGTACGGTAACCCATGGTCATCTTGTTTATAATCTCGTCTGCCAAGGTGTTTCGGCAGGAAAAACCTTGGCAGACTTATATATTCCTAAAATGGGGGTTCGTACCTACCGACTGGAATTGGTTTCATGGTGGTATCAGATGGGTTAGTGTAGGGTAACCGATGCCGACCTTGCTTACATAATCTCGTCTGCCATGGTGTTACGGCAGGAAAAGCCTTGGCAGACTTATATATTCCTGACATGAGGGCTCATACCTACCGACTGGAATTGGTTTCATGGTGGTATCAGATGGGTTAAATTAGGGGTCCCGTTGGCCACCTTTGAGAGCGTCTGCCAAGCACTTCCGGCAAAAAAAATACTGGCAGACTTCGCTTTTATGTGTCTACATGTAAATTTCTAACTGCTGCCATAACTATTATTTCGGTATCAGATGGGTTAAATCAGCCCCCTTTTTTCGCACCGGAAGTGGCCTTCTTTTTCGTACTTTCGGCAAGTTCCGCCGTGGCAGACTATCGAATTCGGACTTAGCATCACTTTTATGGGAAACCATTGTGCATTTCATCGTGGTATCAAGTCGGTTAGAAAATTTGCGGCCGGCTCTTCTACTATAAAGAAAGCCCTCATATTCCCAAAATCAGAATCACGAATCCTCAAGGCCTATATGAGGGTGAGAAATTAAAGAAGTTACGAGAATGTGCGAAAATAAATGACACCCCGTACAATTTCTCAAAAAATAGAAAGGAATTAAGATTTTACCCTAAGTCAAACAAATCCCGGCAAAATTTAATAGAAACTCTGGATAGTTTTGAAGGAATTACCTACATCGCTCCGAGACCACCTGCAGATAGAGAGGGCAACGTGTTAATAGTAATTAGAAATGAAACATATGGAGAAACAGAACAAGAACAGATCGAAGAAATGGAAAGATGCATCGATATTAAGCCATCTAAAATAACAAAGATGAATAAGGACGGCAACCTCCATCTCGTGGTCTTTCGTTCTAAGCAGGGTGGCAAAACATTTACGACCACTGAAATAATTGACAGAATGAAATCAACCTCAGAAAGATTCTTTGGAGCCCCGAAAATTTATGCAGAACCATTTCGAAAAAATACGAATAGAATAGCACAGTGCAAAAAGTGTTATAAATTCGATCACACAAAACAATCATGTCACGGACCGCAACTGTCACCGAGAATGCAAATTACAATTGAAGGGCGAGAAGTGACAGTATGTCGGGCGTGTCGACAAGAGAGTGACCACGGAGCTAATAACGTTATTTGCCCCGTCTTCAAAAACGAGTTAGATAAAAATGCGGCGAGATTACAAAAACAGGCAGAAAATGAAGCAAGGAAGATTGAACGAGTTGCTAATAGTTACACCCGTCCTGGAATTTCGTTCGCTGATAGGGCCAATGCATCCGCACCACTACCTAGACAGGAATCAATAAGGGAGACTGTATCGGCAGAAATTACTCCACCAGTTCAGCAGAGCCAGCCAGTTCAACAACTCAACTTACCCAACGGAGGAACAGGCAGACTAATCATGACACAAGAAGACGCAATGAAACTAGCGCAATGTATATACGCTTTCTTCAATGGCCGTTAAGTCACAATTAAAAAAACTTAGAATTTTACATGTAAACGCTCAAGGTTTACGAAATAAGTTCACAGAATTAAAAACGTTAGTGGACAAACACTTGCCTCACATCATCATCATTAATGAGTGCAAAGTGGACTTTGACAAAGTAAAATTTGACATCCGAAACTACGATAAACTGACGCACAGCAGAGCGACACATCTGGGCACAGTGATGTATATCGCCAGAGGACTTAGATGGACTCAAACAGCGCTCACACCGGGATGGGAAGAAGAAGAAGGAATGATCGAGGGTATAGCGATCAAGTTAGTCTACCATCATCGATCCGGAGAGTACTTAAAAATAAAAGGGGTCTACTTTCCAATCCCAGACCAACACCTAGCTAGAGAGGAACTCGAAGATACAATCATGGACGAACCTGCACTCATAATAGGAGACCTAAACTTACGAATGAGACAGCTTGGGCACTCTAGGGACGCTGGCCTGGGCACCCTTTTGAAAAGACTACAACAAGAAGGAGTCTGTGAACTAAAACACACAGGCCTACCATCACGTCCAGCAAACCAAGGTACTAATATTCTTGACGCTGCTATTGTCACGCACGAACTCCAACAAGTAGATGACTTCAAAATGACACAAATAGCGTCAATCGGTTCAGACCATCTTCCTTGGATACTGGATACCAAACTTAACGTTGACCGTGAGGTAAAACTTACAAGAAATATGAAAAGGTTACTGGAAAGCGTAGAGATGAGGAATGCTTATAAGTCTACATTGTGTGAAAAAACGTCCGACCTGTTTCTAATAACTGACGACGCATCATGTGACAAATATATAGAAAGTCTAGAAAAGGCCATTACTGAAACCTTGGATATACATGCACCTCTCAAAGAACACAAAAGAAGAGACTTCCTCCCAGACGAAATAAACAAGCTGATCGACCTACGTAACCGAGCAAAGATACGAGCCTGGAAGAAAAGAAACCACGCCAACCCAGAAATATCTCGAATCGCGCGTTCAGAGTATAACAGACTTAAAAATCAAACAAAAGAGGCCCTCACGAACCTCATCGAAAACAGTTGGTTGAAAGCTCTCGAAGATCCAACGGATAGTAGGGCAAAGATGTGGAAAATCCAGAAAAGTATGAAAGCTCCAAACATGAAACTTCCTAACATTGAAGGATGCACATCTGAAGGGGAAATAATAAATGCGCTAGTGGACGCGGCAATAGTGAAAGAAGCTTATATTAATCCAACTGACGAGGGCTCAGAGAAGTTCACCCCTTTTGAACCGCTAGACAGGACGTCTAATAGAGAAATACGTCTTGAACTAAGAAAATTTAAGAACAAGAAAGCCCCGGGACCAGACCAAATCCGTGCGGATGCGCTAAAAATTGGAGGAGATGTCTTTCTTGAAGCATTTAGACCGATAGCAAATTACGTCCTGACGACGGGTTACTTCCCAAGACGATGGAAGGTCGGTGAATGTATCTTCTTGCATAAACCAGGCAAAAATCACAAAGAAGCTAGCTCCTATAGACCAATCACGTTACTTAATATAATGGGTAAATTATGTGAAAGACTAATTCTCTCAAGGCTGCAAGCCACAGTTGACAAATTGCAACCGCCATTCCAACATGGCTTTACTAGATTTAGAGGAACCGCTACTCAGATTCTCCGCACTGGTAGAATAATAACGGATGCTTTGGCAGATGGGGAGAGCGTATCGATGATAAGCACGGACCTAAGTAAGGCGTTCGATTCTATTAACCATAAAGGCCTAATCAAGAAACTTCAAAATGCCGATGTACCTATCAACATCATTAAAATAATAGAAAATTACCTGGAAGACCGATCGCTCATAGGGAAATTTAGGACTATCCATGGAGAAGTGAAGAGGATACCTCACGGGGTGCCCCAAGGATCGATCCTCGGTCCCGTCATTTTCAACCTGTTTGTTCACGACATATGGGATACTCACGACAGAATACGAGGTCTCAAGCTATCCCAATACGCCGATGACCTATGTATTTTAAATAGAGCAAATAACCCCGACCACGCTACCATGAGAGCGGAATGGGCAGCCGAAACTATTGTGAATTATTACGAAAGATGGGGCCTTAAATGCAATGTAGAAAAAACAGAATGCATCCTGTTTACAAAAAAGAAGAAATTTAAGCCGACAGTTAAAATAAAAAAACAGACATTCACATACAAAAAAGAAATAAAATATCTAGGAGTCATCTTCGATAAGAGCCTCAAAATGAGTCCACACACAGACAAAGTAGTCAAGAAATTAAAACAGGTAAGAGGTGCCCTGGGATCCATCATCGGCTTCCACGCCAAGACAGATCTTGAGGTCAAACTAGCCGTAATTCAAGCCTGCATCCTTCCCATCATGGACTATGGAGTGGTACAGTTATTATCCAGATACAGTAACTCGAACCTCCAAAAAATCGAGAGGCAATATAGAATGGCGCTGAAGAGTGCAGGTCAATTCCCTAGACGTCTACCCACAGAGACGCTCTGGGAAATGACAGATCTAGAAGCATGGCACCTCCGAGCCGCCGACCTGAATTACAAAATGCTGGCCAAAATCGCATCGCTGGGAATAGAAGACCTGGACACACCTGGAGACGCTTACCTGGCGCACGGAGAATTTAACCCACTGCTAAAAAACAAAAGAATCGGTGAAATAGAGTATACTATTAATAAAGACATGAGACGTTGGCCTCCCGGGGCGGCGGCTCCTCGTCCTCTTAAAATAAAATAAAATATAAAATTGTAACATATGACGCACAAAATATTAACATCTTCAACTCATCACTTGTGACATGACACCTTCAGCTTACACAGATCTTTTTAGACATAAGTTAGCTGACACAATCCTGCGGGAACTGAAAGATGTAAACACTAACAGGCAATAAACGATTTCTGATTCTGATTCTGATTCAATATTATGACATATGCCTTGGTTGTTGACTTCAACGACCAAAGAAATGAGATTTAAAGGGTGCCGTTTAATGGTCAGTCCTGAAATTTATTTGTAACAACAAAGTATCATTTTCTATAACTTAGGAATCTTAGGATAATATAATAACTTACTTTTTGTACAGTTGAAGTAAAGATATTTATGTTTACTACATATTTTTGTAATGATTGACTGATTAGTCTACTAACAATTCGTTCCTTCGTTTTTTAGTATCTCTGATAATAATGATAACTATTCAATCATATTTTTAATTTTTAAGTGGGCTAAATTAGAAGCCAGGGGTTATAATTGCATTGCAACGATATCCTCAGTCTGTTTACTGTATTAAATTTACAGTCTGCTACGTTGCAGACTTCAGTCAGTCACTAATCAAAACAAAAATTAATTACGTATGAATTACCAAGTATCAAATTACTTTTTTTGCACTATGCTTCGTGTTACCAGTTAAAGATTTTTTGAATTTGCCGCTTTTTTTTTGTGCAGCCACTCGCTGGTCAAACTCTATACAGCGTTGTGTCAGCGATTATCCAAAGTACACCTTGCTTTCTTCTTCTCCGCCTATATCTCAAGTCTTTATTCAAGCAACTACATATCAACAATGTTTACTATCGCGCAGGGAAACCGTGATTCAAGCCAAATACACGCCGAAATGCAGTTTTAATGGAGTCCAGTCTGATAAGGTTTCTTCTTCCTGTATTTATGAATATCTCCAGGTTGCGTGGTCCAGCAGTTGCTTGAACGTGTTAGCCAGCTGTAGCATGTCTTCATTGTTATTTTCAGCAACGCCACAGATTTCCACATAGTTGTAATCACTTGCTCAAGTTTCATCACTTTGAAAGTCAAATAAAATCACAAAATTCACTAAATCTAGTAGATCTTGTCACTCGCGCACAACAATTATCATAAATTATACTAATTTGAATGTAATTTAAATCAAATAACACTACACTTTCTCACAAAACAATAATTTATCCGTAAAACCGCACTTTGTTTATTTTGCAAATTAAAAATATTACACTGAACCACAGAATAAGTAATCGTATGAACTGTCAAAATTGAAGCTATAGGCGGTCAAACACATTTGTCAGCAGGAAACGCGCGAAATTCAAACTTTCTATGGAACAACTCATCGCGTCTACATTTTCCAAAGCCGCATGAAATCGACAGTGTAGACTCGCCTTTTTGCATAGATAATATATTTTTCTCACTAAAGGTGCGCGTGCGTCCGTGAGTATAATGTGATGAAATCAAAAACACGCTTTAATATCCCTGGCAACATGGTGCGTGTGCGCTTGGGAGTATAATGCGACGAAATCAAAAACATGCTTTAATATTCCCGGCAACATACAAAACACAACTCACGCAATTTGGTCGGGTATTGTTTGTTTGTAAGTAAGTTTCCAATAGATGGCGCAAGTAATTAAATTTGAAAAAGGAAATACTTTATTATTCAAGTACATAATTTGTACGTCATATCAATTTGATGATATAAACACATTTATACAATGAGAACAATTTAATTATCAATTTAATAGCTTCAAATCACAAGTTATTCTAGACTGAATCGGAACGCTGCTTAAGTGATTTGTCTATGGCAACTCTCGCGACTGTCAAGCTGTCAACCTGCTGTTGTATTTTTTTCTTCTTGTTCAGTAACGACATTATTTTCTTCATAATTTATTGTTTGTGATGTTATATATTATTCAAAGTTACCTCAGTTACCGGTGTAATACTATTCAAATACCAATACATCCAGGAAACGTTGAGAACCAAGCTCTGTTTACGATGTGACGTTGTTTCGTGGATGATTGCGACAACAAAATTACCCAGACGGACCAAATTTGAAATATAAAGCAAAGATTGCCTCTGAGAGCGCTCTTATGGGTTTAATAATATTGCAACATTGCAGATTCTGTAGAAAACAAATGATGTGGGAATTCAGAAACATTACATGGCCAATGCTCCCCCTAGAAACTTGTACTTTTTTCGTCAAATGATGGGTGAACCTAGTGCTTTTAACTACGATCCAGTGTACAAACTGTCTAGTACAAGGATGTGTAAAAGAGTCTAGCTGTCGATAATGTGCATGAAATGACTTAAATGTGGAAGCTTCCTCAAAACAAGGTAAGGTAAGGTAAGGTTGTTCCTTTATTTAACAGCTAAAAGAGCTAAAGAATGATAAATTTACTAGAATATCAGCTAACGGAAAGTAATTGATTTTAATTTGACCTTTCTATCAAGGTCTAATGTATTGTGGCGTCTTATTTCTACTCTGTTCAGCAACAAACACATTTCTTTTTGAAAACTGAATGCGACCAAAGTTAAGATCAGTGTATAAAAATGACATGTTGGTTTTTGGTTTTATGCTGTCTATGTAATGTAGTAATAGCCTTTCACTACACTCTTTCTATTTCAATAAGATTTACAAACTATATTTGGTTTTTCAGCAAACTGTCAATTCTAAGAGCTGTATGCACAAATCATCACTGAAAAGAAACTGAAATTACGCTTCGGAGACTCCTTTGCTATTTTTGATGAAACCAAACAACTGTAAAACGTAAGTATGACATTTCTGCTATTAGACATCTACTCTCTGGTTCAATCTTACTGTTATTTGAAATTTAAAAAATATTGTCGTTCTAAAATTTCAATTGGAAAAGACTGAATCTTTCCTAAACTACAAGTTTCCTGAATTTGGAAGTGCATTATATTATAAAAACCATAATTATTTGATAAAGTCAGCTAAAAATAAACAGGACTTCCAGCGTGTTAAAGAAAATTTGTTAATAAATATGTAATTTCTTTGGAAAAGGATTCCGCAGTTGTTCGGTAAATTATATAAAACATGAGGGCCCAAACCTAGTTCTGTCATAATTATTATTTTTATTGCAATAGATCTTAAAATATATGTTTTAATTTTCAGCAAACAAAAATGGTTGCCGCCAGTGGAACTTGAAGCAGAGTGGTGCAAATTCCCAATGTTTATTACCTTCATGGACTCTTTCAAGTCTTTTAACAATCTCCAAGCAAGTAAGTATAACACTCATGCTACCACTACTGCTCATGCCACTAGAAAGCAACTGTAAACCTATGCATGTACCTAGAAAAACAAACTCAGGAAAACTTTCATCGCTCTCAAAAATAAATAAATTTTTTTTTTTCTTATCTTGACTATGAAGACCCTACCTGCAGTAAATAATAAACACTTTTAATGAAACTTATAAATAGGTTTTCTTAAATAAACCCTACTTTAACTAACTTTTTCACATATTCAATTCCAGTGTTCCGAGAACTGGCATAGCTCTGCAGTAACAATTTTCCTGCCTACAAACTTCATCTACAGACTGTCTCCAGTGACATGACAGGTATTTATTTCTTTACTTAAATAAAAAACTCATTATAAACTAAAAATCTCATGACTTGTGGCTGACACAAATTTTTGAAAAACCTGAGCGAAGACTTCCCGTTGGAAGAGCGGAGAGATGAAACCCTTCTTTAGCTTTACATGTCTTATTCTAATTATTTTAACTTAAGTAAACTTAATTTAGCTTATTTAAGACCTAGCTTATGGAAATATGCCCTGTAAGACAAAGATTCTCAAACTTTTTTTGATTTAGGAAGACTTCAGTACTGCCTACTTTATTTTACTTTATAAATCCAAATACTTCCATTGGATGTGTTTAAGTATATTTTATTTTGTATTGAAAATAATAACGCACCCCCGCGAATGGATGATTTTAAGAAACATTTTGATATATTGCCAGACTGAAACTGACTCTAAGGAAAAGAAAATCTAAAGCTACTTATTGTACTCTATTCTCTGAATTTTCTAATACTTGTCTATTTTATTTCAGACGACCATGGGTCCTACTACTACAGGTACTTTGAAGACTCCTGCTTGATGGCGGTATTTCAAGAATTTTGCTGAAACAATGGCTGCTCGACAGACAGAAAAAATGATCCCTGCGTTATTCTTATCTATGTGTAGGTACTATATATGCTAGCTTAAACCAACTGTATACTAATTCGACTGTAATCAAGAGCAGTACTATAATTCTAAGTCACCTATGATAATATTATGTATCCATACTACTAATGATTTTGTATGCGCGCTGCTTAGCGTGTTAAATCGATTTTCATGAAATTATTTGAGCAGCTGTGATAATGTCTAAGAGGCCTGGCTCTAGTTGATATTAGCAATGACTATAAACAGTAAACTACATATTTCAGCTCCATACTTGATAAATGTTGTGACTTAGGGTTCCGTACTGAAGAGTATGTAGATAAATGTTCATTCATGGTGGCACACCTACCCACACTTCTTATGATACAATACTGTATGAAAGTGAAAACCAATTCGCCTAACGATAAGAAAATCTGGGGACATTTTATGTGAATGTTCACCCCCGTTTAATTCCATCCTAACTGTTGTAAACTAAACACTAGCTATCAAATGTAGTGTCACATTTGCGTTGCTACTTATAAGAAAGTTGGGCTTCACCCCCATTCCTTTAGACCACTGTAATTTTGAAGTGTTTTATTCCCCGCCGCTCATCATCAGTCTATTACACTTCCTACTTGTGACTAATGTAATAAGTTTCACCCCCTCATTATTTAAACTAAAATACTCTTACATGATATGACTTAGGTATAAGCTATCCTGCCTTATCTTATCTTAAATGTTAACCTACAAGTAAATTTCCTATTTATGCTTAAAATAAATCAATTCTTATTCAACTAATGTATGTTCTTTTTATTTCTCAGATACAATAAGATACGCTAGCAGTCAGAAAATGAAGAATGGTTCTAAAAGTCCCTGACCATGACTGAATGTTGAAAGAAAGTAAAAGAAAGGCGCCTTCAAGACAGCAGTATCTCTAAGGACACTACCCTTAACCAAGACTGAAAACTGAAGAAATGTATTTAAGGCCTTAATTATTAAATAATGAAGTAATTTTTTGTCTTTTTAGTTAAAAGCAAGGCTAATATTTTTCTTAAGAGTCCAAAACATAGCGTACCCACTCCGCTCTCACTTGCAACAAAATGCCTTTATGGCTAAAAGGCTATTTTCTATTATTTATTTTTAAAACCTCGGTATCCAAAATGAATCTAAAAGGAACCAAAACGTAGCCTAAAAGGCTACTTTTACATAGATATTAAAATACCGTAGTAACCCAGGTAAACTACATCCTGTGTCACGTTTCACCAAAATGTCACTCTCCACCCTTCCTTAACCTATATAAATAAATATATAAATACATAATTCCCTAATTACACTAATATTTGGCCACGTGATCGTCTAGTCTAGTAGTTAGGACCCCTCTGAAGTGAACCGAGATACCCTAGATTCTTTAATGAGTAACAGCTATATTTTGGACTCCAATATTATTTTACTTTACCTAGATTGTAAGAAGATAATTATGGTACTGAAGATATGTTTTATTATGATATTAAAGAATAATCTGAAGGGTATTTTAATTGAGTCTCAGACACAGTATATTGTACAAATTTCAAGGCAAGATATTATTGTTATTGTTAAATATTCGAATGGTATGAGTATAATTTGAATTTAAAAATGTTTTTGGTAAAATCCTGCTACGCCTATTAAGCTCCCGGGGTACTATAGAGGCAGTACTCCTGAGGTAAGCTCATTTACTCCCTAGCATTTTAAGGATAATTATATTTAACTATTATCTTCTAAACGATGTGTGATTTACTCACACATACTGCCTCCATATTTCGATGCAGGTCTGAGAGCTCTTAGTCCGATAACAATATCAATCGGATCACCTATCCTACCAATTTAGCCAGACGGGCTTTGACCAGCACTCCGGAACCTATGCGCACCTAGATGACGATGGAAAGAAGTGCCAAAGTATCCATCAGACATCAAAATTACTTATCTTTTTTATATTCAAAAGCTAGGGATACTAATCCCTTAGTCCCATTCCCCAGAACTGATATTATAGTCAGAATTCCTAGTTCTCTAGATGTATAAACAAAATACCGAGTTTATTTGCTAATTATTATGTTTATTGAAACTGAAATATCAAGATGAGCATTATTTCACTCAACTTTTCCCATTGAACTACTCTTGTCTTGCCAAAGGGGTCCCTAAAACAGAACTAATCTTCGATCCTTCCATCTCAGACCAGCCTGTACTCCTAAACCCAGCTTGATATTTAAGTATTGATCATGAAAACCTGATTGAACCACTCAGTACCGTCCCCACACCAGAAAACCAGAAATATAAATAGAAGTTTCATAAAACAAGATCCCCATATAAATTAGAAAATAGGAAGGTTAAGGCAGTAGAACCTTTACCTTTTAAACACACATATTTTAGTATAAAGAAACCATATTTTTAAACCCTTAAAGATAAATATATTATTATTATATCAACCATATCAATTTTATAAACTAGAACTAAAAGAACCCTAAAAAAACAACAAATGAGTGTGTGATTCTACCCTAACTCTAACCACTGTCCCTAATCTAGTATAACCAAAGCACAGTTCATTCTTACCATTGACCTGGTACTTTGGAATATACGCAAGTGTAGTCCCTACGAGAAGCTGTAATCATTCAGCGAGCGATTCTGAGAATTTCAACCTATAGGCTCGAGTTATTGTCCCCCCCCGAGGCATTTGGTACAAAGACCGGGTGGCAACTCGGGTAGGACGACCCTATTGTGTCTAAGAATGGTATAAATAAATATATTTAATATACGAGGTCCCCGAATACTGTAGGTTTCAAATGGGCCCGGATTACTCCAGATGATTCACACGTGAAATCTCCCATTTTACTAGCTACAGCTGGACATCGGTAGACCAAGGAGGGAGAGATATTTGGCTTTCTATGTAGGTAAAAAGATAAGCCCCAAGACAACCCTCATCTTGGTAAATAGGAAAAACCTCCTTCCATCCGTCGTTTGTCACCGTTAGGATAACAGATGAAAGGCTAGACAAACTGTCTGTCTAGACACTGATTTGGTTTCGAAATATATAAAAATAGTCTAGGAGTTTTCGGGTACAATTTTGAAACAATTATCCTTAATTATTCAATAATAATGCCATATAATAGACATTATATTTAAAACAAATAACTAAACTGAATCTAAATGATTACTATGTCAAGAAGGCCCAAAATTATAGTGAAATACTCAGTACAGATGCATTAAATTCCAACGTTACGAAGTATTGACCCCGCACTGTCCGAACAATAACACATCTTCTAACTCTAGCCTTCCGAAAACATTCGTCTTCGAAAGCCAACGATAGATAACCAGAGTATCCACTAGACTCTAAACCTTCGTTTCAAAACTCCTATTAAAAATTAATAGCAAAGTGAAAACACTCCGTTCGACAATACCCAAGCTTAAACATTATGAAAACAAAACATTGCTTCCACAATGCCAAACAAAGATACGAATTCCAAATATTAACTCTATGAGACAAAGACATAGTCTTTTCCTCGATAAAGCCAAACACTTAGAAAAATGAACAGAGTTTTTCCACTCACCAGTAATTTTGACGCACTTTATGAAAACCAAAGTCAGGTGTCGGTCCGGATGCTGAAGATAAACTAAACTTGTGACCGCTCCTCTCAGCCCTTTTATATGATTCGTTGCTAACTCAGACACGCTAGTTCAGTCAAAACATCTGTGCTGCACCTGCCTACTTGAGACATCTCTTCCAAGAATCATGTCCGAAGTACGAGCGCACCTGCGCCTCCACCCTTAGTTCAGTCACATTCACCTTGAAAATGATACCTATCTTCAACGAATTATCTACAAAAATCAACCTTACATCTTTCACTTAAGAATTGTTTTGGCCCGACGAAGTAGTTCAGACACGCTCTGTAATTGGGACATTTGATACCTCAGAACCAAAGGTCGTAACGACATATTATCTGTGTAGCCCTTGTGCCTCACACGTAAGATTTATTTTTGATTGATGTCACATCTTAGAGCCATCTATGGATTTCTTACGCAACTACTTGAACGTTAGGTGTCTCGTCGATAACGCTCCGACGGTCAATACATAACTTATTATGAACTTAATTCCCTCCACTGCCCACAGATGGCGTTGTTATCAAACGTTTTAACTTAATATTTATATTGAAGTATGAGTAAAATCTAATTCAATTTCATAATTAAGGCTTTTTATTACTTAAATGTTTTATATTTATAGATAGGGCTTACGGCTAGTTACAATGTTTTTCTTTACACTTGCAAGCGCAGGTCGCATGTTATTTAAGTCAAGAAGTTTTTAATCTATCGAAGAAGACATTCGAATAAACTCAAGAGAGTTTTCACATTTCCCGATCCGATAATTATACCACACCACCTTCATAGGATGTGATCGGATAATTATAATCCGATGTGTCGGAAGCCGGTGTTACTCGAAGATTATAATCATGTTTTTACTTGAATTATTACAAATTAAAATATTTTCATCACTACATCTTACAAAACAAAGTCCCCCGCCGCGTCGGTCTGTTTATGTGTTTGTATGTTCGCGATAAACTCGGAAACCACTGATAGAATTTTCATGCAGTTTTCACTTCTCAATAAAGTGGTTCTTAAGGAAGGTTTTGGTGTATAATTTGTTAAAGGTAACCCGTGCAAAGCCGGGGCGGGTCGCTAGTAAACTAATGTATTTATAGTGTATTTGACTACCAGTCTGGCCTAGTGGGTAGTGACCCTGCCTGTGAAGCCGATGGTCCTGGGTTCGAATCCCAGTAAGGGCATTTATTTGTGTGTTTACACAGATATTTGTTCCTGAGTCATGGTTGTTGTATATGTATTTAAGTACATATTTATATATTATGTATATCGTTGTCTGAGTACCCACAATACAAGCCTTCTTGAACTTACTGTGGGACTTGCATAGTCAATGTGTAAGAATGTCCTATAATATTTATTTATCTATTTTATAATTTCTGCGTTACTTTCAGACCTTCACCCGGGACGGCACGACGGTGTTCCTGTACAAGGTTCTGGCAGGAGACGAGCTGGAACTGGTGGCCGTCAACAGGCCTTACAAGCAGAAGCACCTTACATCCGACGTAAGTCATTCAAACCGAGGAGTTCAACGCATCAGGGCTAGAAATATAACCGCGAAAATCGAGCCCCCAGGGGTTATTAGGCACATACGACCGCCGGGTACAAGGTTCTGGCAGTAGACCAACTAGAGCTGGTGACCGTCAACAGGCCTTACAAGCAGAAGCACCTTACATCCGACGTAAGTCATTCAAACCGAGGAGTTCAACGCATCAGGGCTAGAAATATAACCGCGAAAATCGAGGCCCTCAGGGGTTATTAGGCACATACGACCGCCGGGTACAAGGTTCTGGCAGGAGACGAACTAGAGCTGGAGGCCGTCAACAGGCCTTACAAGCAGAAGCACCTTACTTCCGACGTAAGTCATTCAAACCGAGGAGTTCAACGCATCAGGGCTAGAAATATAACCGCGAAAATCGAGCCCCTCAGGGGTTATTAGGCACATACGACCGCCGGGTACAAGGTTCTGGCAGGAGACGAACTAGAGCTGGTGGCCGTCAACAGGCCTTACAAGCAGAAGCACCTTACTTCCGACGTAAGTCATTTAAACAATGACTCAAGTTAGACCGGGCCGTGTCGGGGCCGGAGCTTCCGGAGCTTACTTCTCTATGACATGATAGACGATCACGTGACGCTTTCCATAAAAAAGGATGCGCTGGAAGCTCCGGCCCGGACACGGCCCGGTTTAACGTGAGTCATCAATTAAACCGAGGAGTTCAAAGCATCAGGGCTATAACCGCAAAAGTCTAAGTTCGCAGATTGCGGGCTTTTTTCTCTGTCACTGTAATTTACGCCTTCATTGGAGTGAAGGAGAAAGATCCCCGCAATTTGCGAATTTCGGGTTTCGCGGTAGCCCGTCATGGGTTCTTAGAAACATCCTACTGCCGGGTACTTTCTGCTGAGACGGACAGACCCTTCAGAGCATACAATACCTGGAGTAGCCTTTCAATATACCAGGTGTGGCCTGTAACACGAGCAAATAATTAAAACATAGATTGTACTCCTCAAACGGTGACACTTTTGTTCAACAACTTTTAAAAATTATAAAGTATTTAGATTCCCTATTTTTCATACAAAATAAATATTATCTTCAATGGACGCCATCGCCACGCCATGTCATTGTGATTGACGTTGCTTGTCACGCCTTAAACATAATAACAAAATTCGCAATACATTGCGTCTTAGAATAAACTTTAAAGTGTATTAAAAATCAAACCACAAGTTATTTTTAAAAGTCGCTGGACAAATGTTGGTCAGTATGAGGAGTACAGCCTACAGTTTTTGCTCATATTACAGGCCACTCCCGGTATGACTTACCCCTTTGTCAAAAAGCTTGAACAATGTGTTAGAATCAATGATCGGCACGACCCGTGACGCACCGCGGGATTCAAAGAGGAAATAATAATATGGACATGACATGATTCGCAAAAATTAAGAGTTATGTATTTGTAAATAGAAGTCAGAATATTTAATAAATTAATAAAATGTATCACTTTTCATTAAAGAAAATATAAACGTTGGTTTTATTTTATACTGCGTAAAATATTACGTGCACTCATATAAAATATGTACCTAAGTGTTAAAATATTAATCATTTGAAGTGCATAAAAACCCTTTTCCCTACCTGGCTACTACTACCTGGCATGTCGAAGGTCGCTATCGTGTTTTCTATTGTTTGCGTTTATGACCAATCCCGGGGAATATCCATATTAACATAATGATTCAGGTCATTGACACCATGCGGCACGGGTCGTGCCGGTCACTGGTTAGAATAGTCTCGATGAGTACCTATTTTATTTAGGCTGCTATTTAACTGAGCACCAGATTTAATAAAATTTAATACCAAAAAAATCTACTTTACCACCCTAAAATAATGAATGATCACCAAAATTATAACACCATTTTAATGTGAAATGATTACCAATTTTATTACATTTTACTATCCTATTAAAGGAAATGACACCAAATTAATCATTATTAACCCAAAAATTGTAAATAATTACCAAATTTCAAACCCCAATTTAATGTCAATTGATAACCAAATTTTTACATCGTGCTATCCTATTAAATAAAATGACACCAAAATAATCATTGTAAACCCAAAAATAGTAAATGACCACCAAAATTAGAACTCCATTTTAATGTAAAATTATAACCAAATTTTTAAATCTTGCTATCCTATTAAAGCAAAGCAAAATTTTCTAGTAGCATTTCGTTTCTGTATGGGTTGCAGTTCAAACCCAACCTAACCCACTTTTCTAGTAGCATTTCGTTTCTGTAAGGTTCGCAGTTCAAACCTAACCTAACCCACTTTTCTAGTAGCATTTCTTATCTGGAAGGGTCGCAGTTCAAACCTAACCTAACCCACTTTTCTAGTAGAATTTCGTTTCTGTGTGGGTCGGAGTTCAAACCTAACCTAACCCACTTTTCTAGTAGCATTTCGTTTCTGTAAGGGTCGCAGTTCAAACCTAACCTAACCCACTTTTCTAGTAGCATTTCTTTTCTGTAAGGGTCGCAGTTCAAACCTAACCTAACCCACTTTTCTAGTAGCAATTCGTTTCTGTAAGGGTCGCAGTGTTAACCTAGCCCACTTAACTGATAGCAGTACAAACCTAACCTAACATACTTTTCTAGTAGCATTTCAGTATGCCTACCTAAGTTATGCGGTGCGGGGTACGAGGGTTGAGCGGGAGGGGCTAGTAATTTTGGCATCATTTTACTTTATTTGGTAATATGTATAAATTTTTTGGTATCATAGTGGTTTATTTAGGTGAAAATATCGCATTTATTTGGTCTTCAAGATTTGGTGATCATTAATGATTTTTGGTAATCATTCAATATATTTGGTATTCGAATACAATTTGAAGTGCAGTCGTAATTAAAATGGTGGTACATTTGTAATTTTAGGCCTTATTTTTTGGTGTTCAGTAATTTTTTTTGGTAAGCATGATTTTTTTATTTACCAAAGTATTTTTTGGTGGTCATTATATTTGTAGCCTTTTATTTAGTTCTCTGTTGAAAGAAAAGTACAAACAGCGATAAAAGCTTGTATGATAAATGATTATTTGACAAAAAACTTATGATTTAGGCGATCTTCATCCTGGACACGCCGTGTTCCGGCGTGTTCTTGTGGCTGGGCGGCGACGTGGACGCCGACACCAAGAAGAATTACCACGACCTCGCTCAGAAGTATTTGGAGATCAAGGGATACCCTACTTGGGTAAGGTTTGGTTTAGAGTAGCAATGCACCGAGGAGAAGTTTCTTAAGTTGCGAAACTTCTATGAAGAATATTCTCTGGATCTTAAATTTAATAAACAATCTAATCGTGTCAAGACCGACGTAGACACGTGCTATTTTAAATATTTCGCCTGCCCGCTTTACTGTTATGTGGCGTGTAATATTATATATTACACAAAACGTTAAAGTTCTCATGGGAACATACTCACAGAGAACTTTCTAAGTTTCTTTCATGTAATTTCTCTGAAATTTCCGAGAACATTTCTGGAATTTGTACATTGCTAGTTTAGAGTTTTAATACCTTTAAACTAGCAATTCTTGTGTAATACCGACCGGGATATCTGATCGATTAACGATTAACCGTTACAACCATTTCCGGGAGCGAAAAATCGATCTAGCTAGAACCAGCTAGGGGGCTGTCCATAAATTACGTCATCGATTTTTGTCGATTATTGGCATATTATACCTCCATTATATCTCCATTCTTTTTGCGGCGAACCCCACAGCCAAGCATAATTTTTGTATTGAACTTGGCTCTCCTTTTTTACATTTATGTTTTTGAATGGGATATCAATACTTTTTGTAAAGAAAACTAGGCAGGTATTGAGATTTAATGTTTTTTCTTGTGTTTCCGCTGCATGTTTTTTACTTCTGTTCTTTGTATTAATTATGTGGTGCCGCGCGCCGCCAACGACACACCGTTGGCCGGTTGTTTAGCGCGTATTACAGGTTTTTTGTATGGGGACCCCCCCTATTTTTTAATTTCTTTTATTTTTAGATTTGTTCCTACGCTTACACACAATTACCGAGCTGGATTCCAAATTTCATCCTTCTAGGTCATCTGGAAGTAGGTTAGGTTTAGGTACTATATGTCAGTCACAATAAAAAAGAAATTTGTATGGGAACCCCCCCCCCCCCCTATTTATTAACTTTTTTTTGTTTTTAGATTTTTTCCTACGCTGACACACAATAACCAAGCTGGATTCCAAATTTCATCCTTCTAGGTCATCTGGAAGTAGGTTAGGTTTAGGTACTTATATGTCAGTCACAATAAAAAATGGTTTTTTTGTATGGGGACCCCCCCTATTTTATAACTTTTTTTTATTTTTAGATTTTTTCCTACGCTTTCACACAATAACTGAGCTGGATTCCAAATTTCATCCTTCTAGGTCATCTGGAAGTAGGTTAGGTTTAGGTACTTATATGTCAGTCACAATAAAAAATGGTTTTTTTGTATGGGGACCCCCCCTATTTATTAACTATTTTTATTTTTAGATTTTTTCCTACGCTTACACACAATAGCTGAGCTGGATTCCAAATTTCATCCTTCTAGGTCATCTGGAAGTAGGTTAGGTTTAGGTACTATAAGTCTGTCAGTCAGTCTTAAAATTTACGACTTTTTGACCTTCATATCTTTATAACGATTATTAAAAAAAATGTGAGATCTTAAAGTAGGTTAGATTTGGCTTGGCCAGTTTTTATCAGAATTACAAAATATATATGTTGAATAACTTTATAAAATGACTGATGTAATGAAAACTGGCCAAGTCAAATCTAGAGTTTGACCAGCGAGTGGCTGCACAAAAAAAAAGCGGCAAATTCAAAAAATCTTTAACTGGTAACACGAAGCATAGTGCAAAAAAAGTAATTTGATACTTGGTAATTCATACGTAATTAATTTTTGTTTTGATTAGTGACTGACTGAAGTCTGCAACGTAGCAGACTGTAAATTTAATACAGTAAACAGACTGAGGATATCGTTGCAATGCAATTATAACCCCTGGCTTCTAATTTAGCCCACTTAAAAATTAAAAATATGATTGAATAGTTATCATTATTATCAGAGATACTAAAAAACGAAGGAACGAATTGTTAGTAGACTAATCAGTCAATCATTACAAAAATATGTAGTAAACATAAATATCTTTACTTCAACTGTACAAAAAGTAAGTTATTATATTATCCTAAGATTCCTAAGTTATAGAAAATGATACTTTGTTGTTACAAATAAATTTCAGGACTGACCATTAAACGGCACCCTTTAAATCTCATTTCTTTGGTCGTTGAAGTCAACAACCAAGGCATATGTCATAATATTGAATCAGAATCAGAATCAGAAATCGTTTATTGCCTGTTAGTGTTTACATCTTTCAGTTCCCGCAGGATTGTGTCAGCTAACTTATGTCTAAAAAGATCTGTGTAAGCTGAAGGTGTCATGTCACAAGTGATGAGTTGAAGATGTTAATATTTTGTGCGTCATATGTTACAATTTTATATTTTATTTTATTTTAAGAGGACGAGGAGCCGCCGCCCCGGGAGGCCAACGTCTCATGTCTTTATTAATAGTATACTCTATTTCACCGATTCTTTTGTTTTTTAGCAGTGGGTTAAATTCTCCGTGCGCCAGGTAAGCGTCTCCAGGTGTGTCCAGGTCTTCTATTCCCAGCGATGCGATTTTGGCCAGCATTTTGTAATTCAGGTCGGCGGCTCGGAGGTGCCATGCTTCTAGATCTGTCATTTCCCAGAGCGTCTCTGTGGGTAGACGTCTAGGGAATTGACCTGCACTCTTCAGCGCCATTCTATATTGCCTCTCGATTTTTTGGAGGTTCGAGTTACTGTATCTGGATAATAACTGTACCACTCCATAGTCCATGATGGGAAGGATGCAGGCTTGAATTACGGCTAGTTTGACCTCAAGATCTGTCTTGGCGTGGAAGCCGATGATGGATCCCAGGGCACCTCTTACCTGTTTTAATTTCTTGACTACTTTGTCTGTGTGTGGACTCATTTTGAGGCTCTTATCGAAGATGACTCCTAGATATTTTATTTCTTTTTTGTATGTGAATGTCTGTTTTTTTATTTTAACTGTCGGCTTAAATTTCTTCTTTTTTGTAAACAGGATGCATTCTGTTTTTTCTACATTGCATTTAAGGCCCCATCTTTCGTAATAATTCACAATAGTTTCGGCTGCCCATTCCGCTCTCATGGTAGCGTGGTCGGGGTTATTTGCTCTATTTAAAATACATAGGTCATCGGCGTATTGGGATAGCTTGAGACCTCGTATTCTGTCGTGAGTATCCCATATGTCGTGAACAAACAGGTTGAAAATGACGGGACCGAGGATCGATCCTTGGGGCACCCCGTGAGGTATCCTCTTCACTTCTCCATGGATAGTCCTAAATTTCCCTATGAGCGATCGGTCTTCCAGGTAATTTTCTATTATTTTAATGATGTTGATAGGTACATCGGCATTTTGAAGTTTCTTGATTAGGCCTTTATGGTTAATAGAATCGAACGCCTTACTTAGGTCCGTGCTTATCATCGATACGCTCTCCCCATCTGCCAAAGCATCCGTTATTATTCTACCAGTGCGGAGAATCTGAGTAGCGGTTCCTCTAAATCTAGTAAAGCCATGTTGGAATGGCGGTTGCAATTTGTCAACTGTGGCTTGCAGCCTTGAGAGAATTAGTCTTTCACATAATTTACCCATTATATTAAGTAACGTGATTGGTCTATAGGAGCTAGCTTCTTTGTGATTTTTGCCTGGTTTATGCAAGAAGATACATTCACCGACCTTCCATCGTCTTGGGAAGTAACCCGTCGTCAGGACGTAATTTGCTATCGGTCTAAATGCTTCAAGAAAGACATCTCCTCCAATTTTTAGCGCATCCGCACGGATTTGGTCTGGTCCCGGGGCTTTCTTGTTCTTAAATTTTCTTAGTTCAAGACGTATTTCTCTATTAGACGTCCTGTCTAGCGGTTCAAAAGGGGTGAACTTCTCTGAGCCCTCGTCAGTTGGATTAATATAAGCTTCTTTCACTATTGCCGCGTCCACTAGCGCATTTATTATTTCCCCTTCAGATGTGCATCCTTCAATGTTAGGAAGTTTCATGTTTGGAGCTTTCATACTTTTCTGGATTTTCCACATCTTTGCCCTACTATCCGTTGGATCTTCGAGAGCTTTCAACCAACTGTTTTCGATGAGGTTCGTGAGGGCCTCTTTTGTTTGATTTTTAAGTCTGTTATACTCTGAACGCGCGATTCGAGATATTTCTGGGTTGGCGTGGTTTCTTTTCTTCCAGGCTCGTATCTTTGCTCGGTTACGTAGGTCGATCAGCTTGTTTATTTCGTCTGGGAGGAAGTCTCTTCTTTTGTGTTCTTTGAGAGGTGCATGTATATCCAAGGTTTCAGTAATGGCCTTTTCTAGACTTTCTATATATTTGTCACATGATGCGTCGTCAGTTATTAGAAACAGGTCGGACGTTTTTTCACACAATGTAGACTTATAAGCATTCCTCATCTCTACGCTTTCCAGTAACCTTTTCATATTTCTTGTAAGTTTTACCTCACGGTCAACGTTAAGTTTGGTATCCAGTATCCAAGGAAGATGGTCTGAACCGATTGACGCTATTTGTGTCATTTTGAAGTCATCTACTTGTTGGAGTTCGTGCGTGACAATAGCAGCGTCAAGAATATTAGTACCTTGGTTTGCTGGACGTGATGGTAGGCCTGTGTGTTTTAGTTCACAGACTCCTTCTTGTTGTAGTCTTTTCAAAAGGGTGCCCAGGCCAGCGTCCCTAGAGTGCCCAAGCTGTCTCATTCGTAAGTTTAGGTCTCCTATTATGAGTGCAGGTTCGTCCATGATTGTATCTTCGAGTTCCTCTCTAGCTAGGTGTTGGTCTGGGATTGGAAAGTAGACCCCTTTTATTTTTAAGTACTCTCCGGATCGATGATGGTAGACTAACTTGATCGCTATACCCTCGATCATTCCTTCTTCTTCTTCCCATCCCGGTGTGAGCGCTGTTTGAGTCCATCTAAGTCCTCTGGCGATATACATCACTGTGCCCAGATGTGTCGCTCTGCTGTGCGTCAGTTTATCGTAGTTTCGGATGTCAAATTTTACTTTGTCAAAGTCCACTTTGCACTCATTAATGATGATGATGTGAGGCAAGTGTTTGTCCACTAACGTTTTTAATTCTGTGAACTTATTTCGTAAACCTTGAGCGTTTACATGTAAAATTCTAAGTTTTTTTAATTGTGACTTAACGGCCATTGAAGAAAGCGTATATACATTGCGCTAGTTTCATTGCGTCTTCTTGTGTCATGATTAGTCTGCCTGTTCCTCCGTTGGGTAAGTTGAGTTGTTGAACTGGCTGGCTCTGCTGAACTGGTGGAGTAATTTCTGCCGATACAGTCTCCCTTATTGATTCCTGTCTAGGTAGTGGTGCGGATGCATTGGCCCTATCAGCGAACGAAATTCCAGGACGGGTGTAACTATTAGCAACTCGTTCAATCTTCCTTGCTTCATTTTCTGCCTGTTTTTGTAATCTCGCCGCATTTTTATCTAACTCGTTTTTGAAGACGGGGCAAATAACGTTATTAGCTCCGTGGTCACTCTCTTGTCGACACGCCCGACATACTGTCACTTCTCGCCCTTCAATTGTAATTTGCATTCTCGGTGACAGTTGCGGTCCGTGACATGATTGTTTTGTGTGATCGAATTTATAACACTTTTTGCACTGTGCTATTCTATTCGTATTTTTTCGAAATGGTTCTGCATAAATTTTCGGGGCTCCAAAGAATCTTTCTGAGGTTGATTTCATTCTGTCAATTATTTCAGTGGTCGTAAATGTTTTGCCACCCTGCTTAGAACGAAAGACCACGAGATGGAGGTTGCCGTCCTTATTCATCTTTGTTATTTTAGATGGCTTAATATCGATGCATCTTTCCATTTCTTCGATCTGTTCTTGTTCTGTTTCTCCATATGTTTCATTTCTAATTACTATTAACACGTTGCCCTCTCTATCTGCAGGTGGTCTCGGAGCGATGTAGGTAATTCCTTCAAAACTATCCAGAGTTTCTATTAAATTTTGCCGGGATTTGTTTGACTTAGGGTAAAATCTTAATTCCTTTCTATTTTTTGAGAAATTGTACGGGGTGTCATTTATTTTCGCACATTCTCGTAACTTCTTTAATTTCTCACCCTCATATAGGCCTTGAGGATTCGTGATTCTGATTTTGGGAATATGAGGGCTTTCTTTATAGTAGAAGAGCCGGCCGCAAATTTTCTAACCGACTTGATACCACGATGAAATGCACAATGGTTTCCCATAAAAGTGATGCTAAGTCCGAATTCGATAGTCTGCCACGGCGGAACTTGCCGAAAGTACGAAAAAGAAGGCCACTTCCGGTGCGAAAAAAGGGGGCTGATTTAACCCATCTGATACCGAAATAATAGTTATGGCAGCAGTTAGAAATTTACATGTAGACACATAAAAGCGAAGTCTGCCAGTATTTTTTTTGCCGGAAGTGCTTGGCAGACGCTCTCAAAGGTGGCCAACGGGACCCCTAATTTAACCCATCTGATACCACCATGAAACCAATTCCAGTCGGTAGGTATGAGCCCTCATGTCAGGAATATATAAGTCTGCCAAGGCTTTTCCTGCCGTAACACCATGGCAGACGAGATTATGTAAGCAAGGTCGGCATCGGTTACCCTACACTAACCCATCTGATACCACCATGAAACCAATTCCAGTCGGTAGGTACGAACCCCCATTTTAGGAATATATAAGTCTGCCAAGGTTTTTCCTGCCGAAACACCTTGGCAGACGAGATTATAAACAAGATGACCATGGGTTACCGTACACTAACCCATCTGATACCGCCATGAAACCAATTCCAGTCGGTAGGTATGAACCCTCATTTCAGGAATATATAAGTCTGCCAAGGCCTTTCCTGCCGAAACACCTTGACAGACGAGATTATGTAAGCAGCATCCACATACGAGGGATCCGTATTTTAGGATTATACAGATTACGGACATTATTAATAGCTGTAGGCTTATTTATTACTTTATGCTTATACATATTTGTATATTATTATGTTATTAATAAAATATATTTATAATTTATTAAACCTAAACTTAATACATTGGGAATTCATTACTTGCTTACGGCAGTAGTAGGGATAAGTGGGTGAGGTCTGGCTCACTGAGCCAGGCCAACAGACCCTCCCCCTTTTTTCCCTTGTTGAGGCCCTGCAACCTTGCCTTGAACCCAAACTAATGTCATTGTAGCTCGAATCTAACCTAATTTATTTTTATTGCTTTTAGAATATTTCAATTATCTACTTTTGCAAAGTTAAATGTTGAAATCTCTATTTCGAAAAATGGAATTTTAATGTGACTTTAACACGTTCACTGCGTTACGGGGGCTTTAAGCCCCGTACGATGTCATCATTCAGTGCGAAGATAAATTTATTTTAGAAGTTAAAGGAGAAGGGGAGGGTGCACACATTTTACCACTTTGGAAGTGTCTCTCGCGCAAACTATTCAGTTTAGAAATAAATAATATTAGAAACCTCAATATCATAAGCGATAAGACCGCCTGTTGTTACCTCTATTGTCTTTGTTTATGTTATTGTCCATTTATTGTAAACTAAGTGTATGTGAGGCGTGTAATAAAGAGTATTGTATTGTATTGTATCATTTTTGAAGACCTATCCATAGATACCCCACACGTATGGGTTTAATGATAAAGACATTTTAAGTTTCAGTTCCAAGTATGGGGGACCCCCAAAATTTATTGTTTTTTTTTTCTATTTTTGTGTTGAAATCTTAATGCGGTTCACAGAATACATCTACTTACCAAGTTTCAACAGTTCTTATAGTTTCGGAAAAAAGTGGCTGTGACATACGGACGGACAGACAGACAGACATGACGAATCTATAAGGGTTCCGTTTTTTGCCATTTGGCTACGGAACCCTAAAAAGGAGGTATTAATTCGGTTTTTTAATGTTTGATATCTCCGTCATTTCGGGATCGATTTTGAAAATTATTTTTTTAGTCGAGTTGTAACTTGTAAGTATATACATACAGATTGGTTCCGTCTTTGTCAAAACCCAGTTCTGATGGTGAGATTTATGAGGAATCGAGGGCACTCTTCAAATCTTGTAAGGGTGGTTCACGTTTGTATGGGAAAAATTCAAACTCTAGCTAGAAGAAGCGGCACCCCCTCATTTTGTTACACTTATTATGTTGACAAAATACGCCAAGTTTGTAATCTTACAATCTTAACTACAAGGGGGTGCTCAAACACTTTGAAATTTTTCAAATTGTATGAAATAAAAAAAAATAAGTTACTATTTTTTCGATTTTTATGTAAGTAGTAGTTTTCACATTATTTGAAAGTGTGATTTAAAAGATATTATTTTGAAAGAAAATGTTTTTCTACTTCAAAACTTATACATCACATGTGCAAATAGTGTGAAACCAGATATTTAAATAAAATTCTGAATCATAAATACTCTTTTTGTTGGGTTTCAAACAACATACAAAATTTCAACGTGGTTAAGCACCCCCTTGTATAGTTCGTTTTTTTAGCATTAGAAAGAACTTGCAAGAAGGTAAGCGATCTTAGCATGTCTTTTAATTGAAAAACGCTTTTCAAAATTCAAAAACTATTACTTATGAAAGCAGACGAATATAAATGATCGTACTAGATTAATAATTGTTACATACACTCGCGTGCAAAAGTATTGCATCACTTTGCATTTTTTCAACTGCACCCAATAATTTTGTAAACCGGTTATTTCCATTAATTATTTTAATGGGATCATGTCCCTTGAAGTTTTAGCTTTACGAAAAGTTAAAAAACATGGAAAACGGCCCAGTATTTTTCAAATTATCGGCATTTTCCCGATTTGTGAGCGGTTTCGCATTATCACGCGCACGAGTTGCGCTACCCTTGACCCCTATAAAACGGGGGGTAGGGGAGGGGTTGTTATCAGTCTTGTTGAAAAGACACTTATCAAAAGTTGACCGGTACACATCTCCGCATATTTTCCCGTGAAGAAGACCTGTGAAAAATGGAAACCACTGAAGCTGAAGTCCGCCAAGTCGTGCAGCTCCTGCAAGAGGGGCGTAGCCAACGTTCAGTAGCTGCCACGCTGAATTTAAGTCAATCTACAGTTTGCAGAGTTTACCAAAGGTTCCAACGGACTGGATCCTTTATTTCAAGACCAAGAAGCGGCCGCAAAAAGTGTACATCAGAGAGGGACGACCGCTTCATTGTCACAACATCTCTCCGAGATCGACACCTGACAAGCGTTGCCATCCAGCAGCGTCTGCGTGAGATACGAGGAGTGGCTGCCAGTGAGTGGACAATAAGAAGAAGACTCAAGAAAGCGAATTTGACACCCAGGAGGCCTGCAACAGGGCCCAGATTGCTGGCGCGACACCGTACAGCCCGAAGAGAGTTTGCAGAAAATCATATGGACTGGACCATTGAGCAATGGACCCCAGTTCTCTTCTCGGACGAGTGCAGAATATGTTTGAATGGATGTGACCGAAGAGGAAGAGTCTACAGAAGGCCAGAAGAACGGTTCGCCCAATGTTGCTTCTCCGAAAGGGTCGCCTATGGCGGTGGATCCGTGATGTTCTGGGGCGGCATTCCCTACGACGCGCGAACAGAGCTGGTTTTCGTGCCTGGCGGGGGCCGTGGCGGTGGATTGACCGCTGCAAAATACATTACTGACATCCTGGAGGAACATGTTGTTCCTTATGCCGGATAATGCCCGTGTCATACCGCTAGGGCCACCGCAGCCTACCTTCTCGAAGTGGGCATCGACACTATGGACTGGCCAGCGATGAGCCCGGACCTTAACCCCATTGAACACGTGTGGGACTACCTGAAAAGGAGGATTCGGAAGCGGAATCCTGCCCCGGCCAATGTTGAGGAGCTGAAGGGAGCCTTGCTGGAGGAGTCGGACGCAATTCCACAAGATTTCATTAGAAAATTAATTAGGTCTATGAAAAACCGCTTGATATGTGTGAGGAGGGCTAGGGGTGGCAACACCAGGTATTAATTTAATAATAATAATTTATTTTGTATTAAATAAATGACTTTTATTCTTAACTTTCCTAAATTTATTTCTCGACCATTATGTCGCTACTTTCAGTTTCTGATTTTTTTTAGTCTTCAGATTTGAAATTTCATTAAATTTCCCAATTCTAATGCGTTAGATTATAAGCTTTCAGTTGATACCAAAATTTTCAGAATCGGCTCTAGAATTACAAAGATATTGGGTGCGGACGAAAAAATGCAAAGTGATGCAATACTTTTGCACGCGAGTGTATTTGCCGTAAGTTATTTTTAAAATGTGTTTTTCAATTAAAAGACACATCAAGATTGTTTACCTAATTTCTAATGCTAAAAAAAACGAAGTATAGTTGAGATAAATTAAGAAACTTGGTGTATTTTATCAACATTTTTTTTATATGAAATAAAATAAAATAAAAAATAGTTTATTCAAGTAGGCATATTACAATGCGCTTATGAACGTCATATAAATTTACCGGCTCCAACCGTACACCTCTGCCCCGAGAAGATTTAAATCCCCCCTCAATTGGAGGAGGGTATCCCAATATGGGACCGGCAACAAACTCGGCGGGACACATCTTTTCAAAACATTATTACATCTTATAATTAACATGCATTACGAGTAATTAAGAAAAATACAATTTAAATTACTATAGAATTCATGCAATTATACTCAGTGAGTACATAACTTTATAGAATTTGATATAAAAAATAAACATACAGGGTGAAATTTAATTCACTGGCCATATTCATTCCCGGCACTAGGTTACACTTAAGGAACCTATTTAGCGAAAAAAAAGAGTACACTTTTTTTTAATTTTCATTTTTCAATTTTTAAATATTTTCCACGAGTCGTGGTCACCCTATTACCACAAATGTAAACAAACCTAATAGTAGGTTTTAACAACAACATCAGCAAAACCCTTATCTGACCTTCACTAAACCTTATAATCGTTGCAATAGAGTCCACCCAGTTAGTGTTGGCGATGGTAGGCAGGTTTATCAATTTCGAGGGTAGTCTAAACTAAACCATTCCGCGCTAGCGGTAAACATAACGGTAAGCATAAATGATTAGTCACTCGTCACTCACCAACGTTAAAATAATAATCGCGCGCGTACTAAGGTTAAAAAAATGTTTTCGAACCGGGAATATTACGAAGTGGTACGGTGTGTTATTTATTAAGTGGTGAGTGTTTACGTGGTGCACAAATATTATACGAAATGGAATCCGTTCCACGCCTTCGCAGACAAGGATTGAATCCAAGAGTACCATCTCGTGGGACTTTCGTTAATTGCGCCGATTTTTAATCAAATGTACGTAAGTCGATTCAATTTTTTAAATACGCCTGAATGCAAAGATTACTGACCTAGTTTTTACTCATTGTTTTTAAAAGATCACAAAATATGCCAATTGCATCACAAGAATTTTCCCAAATATCATAAATATGTTTAATAAGTACCGAAGCAGCATCGGTCGTGGAACGGCCCTTTGTGAAACCAAACTGATTGCTTGTGAGCAAAGTATGTCTGTTGAAGTGACCCAGTAGATCATTTAACATTAACTTTTCAAAAACTTTACTTAGTACAGGAAGTATTGATATTGGACGGTAATTAGCCATATCACTCGAATCACCCGATTTAAAAAGAGGTATGACTTTGCTATATTTCATAAGATCTGGAAAGACTCCTTGTAAAATTGAAATATTATAAATTACGGCTAAGTAAGGCGCTATTACGTCCAAGACATGACTAATGACTCTAACGGATGTTCCCCATAAGTCTTCCGTTTTCTTTAAATTGAGTGACTTGAATGTTTTAACAATAATTGCTGAATCTACTAGACTAAACTCAAAGTTAATATTACATTTCTTAACATTAGCACAAAGTAAGGAATGAGCTCGAGACGAAGATGAATGTAGACATTTCGTGGTATTAATAGCTATTTTAGAAAAATAATCTTCGAATGCCGAGGCAACATCGTTGTTTGACATAGTCTGTTGTTTATCCGAGACAATGTTGACTTGACAATCGCGTGATTTACATTTACCAGCTTCCTTATTTATAATATTCCATGTTGTCTTCACTTTGTTGTCCGACACTTTCAGTTTAGAACTTGTATAGTTTGCTTTGGCTGTTAAACACACTCTATGTATATACTTAGTTATAGTACCTAGTTAATAAGGAAAGTTTGCATGCTTCTTTAAGTAAATGTACTCACTTAAATTACCTACTGTCCAACTATGTTTACAACTACATTTTTGCAAATAAATATCTTTATCTTTATCTTTAACATAATAAGTGTAACAAAATAAGGGGGTGCCCCTTAGGAAAAAAAATGTTTTTTGAACCACCCTAACATATAGTGATACTGGTGTATTTTAAACAAACCAAGCATTTACATTCAGAATTGTAACATTTGATGAAGTGAAACTGCTGATGATGATCAGAATGGAACTCTTCAACGATGCATAGCTCATGTTTGGGGATTTGTCCTCTTCGTTATGTTTGTTAAGCACGTTAGATTTTTAAGTCATATTTTCGTGAAGCTCAAGTTCTGATGATGGGATCCATAAGGAATCGAGGGAACTCTACAAATCTTAATGGCATAGTATAGTGACTCTTGTATTTTCATCAGGCAAACAAGTATTTACATTAAGAACAGTGGCATTTGATGAACTGGTATTGCTGATGGTGATCAGAACGGAACTCCTCGACGACTTGTCTTTTTCTAATTGATTGTTAAGCAAGTTACCCCACTGGCAAAACAAGCAAGATTTTGAATTCGACTTCTACCTGAACCTGGACCCGGACGCGGACCCGGACTCGAGATCGCGAATTCGGACACGGACCCGTTTTCTATTTGGTTGGTGTAAATGGAGTTGGTGAATTTTTTGATTAATTCGGGCGAAAACTGGAAGGTTAGGTATCATAAAATGTTCATGAAGAGAAATTGTAAGAGATGGTATCATTACCAACAACTGTGGAAAATACTGTTTAGTTACTCTTTATTTAAAAATAGCAAAATCAAATTGCATGATTTCATTCGTTTTCTCCACTGTACACAGAATAAGTAATGATATTTAGACTAGACAAAAAAATTCAAAATCGCTATCCTTCTTGATGCGACTGGCAAATCATATTACTTTTTGGCAACCGGGTTTTTTAACCTAATTAGACCCCACTGAATCCGAATCCGAATTCGGTTGCTCGATCGAAATCTTGACCGGAAGTGAGATATTTGACATTAAAGGTCCGTTTTTTTCGTTTTTCGTAAATAACTCTTAAACGGTGGTGTATAGCAAAAAATGTTCTATTACATAAGTAATCTGCATAAAATTGCCTACAAGAAAGATTCAGTACAATTTTTCGCTAGGATCAATATTCAAAGAGATTTTAACGCGGGAAATTTAATTATAATCACTTCTAAGGTCCCGTTTTTTAGGTTTTCGTAAATAACTCATAAACGGTGGCCAATATCAAAAAATGTTATTAGACGTTAATAATCGACACAAAATTTTGAAAAAAAAAGATTCAGTACACTTTTTGCAGGGATCAATATTTAAAAAGATAATAAAGAGGGAAAGTTAATTATACTAAATTCTAAGGTTCCTTGTTTTTATTTTTTCGTTAATAATTTGAAAAGAATGACTCATAGCAAAAAAAATCTTATACATAAATAATAAACGTAAAATTTCCTACAAGAAACATGCAGAACACTTTTCGCTAGGATCAATATTCAAAAAGACAAAGCAGCGGGTAAGTTAATTATAATCAATTTTAAAGTCCCTTTTTAGTTTTTTGTAAATAACTCGTAAACGGTGTCCCATAGCGAAATAGGTTTTTAAGAATAAATTATCTACATAAAATTTCCTCCAAAAAATATCCAGAACACTTTTCTCTAGGATCAATATTTCAAGCGATATTAAAGGAAGAAAGTTAATTACAATCAGTTCACAGGTCACTTTTTTTTAGTTTTTCGTAAATAACTCGTAAACGGTGGCCCGTTGCAAAACAATATTCTACATAAATATTAAACATAAAATTGTCCACAAAAAAGGTTCTGTACACTTTTTCGCTACGATCAATATTTAAAGAGGTATTAAAGGGGGTAAATTAATTATAATCAATTTCCAGGTCCCTATTTTTAGCTTTACGCCTGTATAGGTAAAGAACTATTTTATTATATTTTATTTTCAAAATTTAGACCCAGTAGTTTCGGAGATAAAGGGGGGGGGGTGGTATTTTTTTGTATTTTAATGTTTTATTTTGGGGAAGGGGGCTTTATCTCCGAAACTACTGGGTCTAAAATTTTGAAAAGATATACAGAATAGAATCCATAGATGACAGGAAAACCTATTAGAATTATGCAGTCAAGCGCGAGTCGGACATTACTTAGTTTTTGAACCGATCCCTACAGGTTTTTTAAAGGCAATTCACTCGCGTTTCACATATATAAAATACACTGTTAAAAATTGGGTAATGTACGGAACCCTTGCAACGCGAGTCCGACTCGCGCTTGACCGGTTTTTATTCATTTTGAGGTACGGAATCCTAAAAAGAGAAAAGTGTTCCATATGTCTTTCGTAGAAAATTTTATATCGATTATTTATTTACAAGAACATTAAGAACTTATTTTGCTATGAGCCTTATTTTACGAGTCCTTTGCGAAATCCTAAAAATAGGGACCTGGAAATTGATTATAATTAACTTACCCCCTTTAATATCTCTTTAAATATTGATCGTAGCGAAAAAGTGTACAGAACCTTTATTGTGGACAATTTTATGTTTAATATTTATGTAGAATATTGTTTTGCAACGGGCCACCGTTTACGAGTTATTTACGAAAAACTAAAAAAAAGTGACCTGTGAACTGATTGTAATTAACTTTCTTCCTTTAATATCGCTTGAAATATTGATCCTAGAGAAAAGTGTTTTAGATGTTTTTTGGAGGAAATTTTATGTAGATAATTTATTCTTAAAAACCTATTTCGCTATGGGACACCGTTTACGAGTTATTTACAAAAAACTAAAAAGGGACTTTAAAATTGATTATAATTAAATTACCCGCTGCTTTGTCTTTTTAAATATTGATCCTAGCGAAAAGTGTTCTGCATGTTTCTTGTAGGAAATTTTACGTTTATTATTTATGTATAAGATTTCTTTTGCTATGAGTCATACTTTTCAAATTATTAACGAAAAAATAAAAACAAGGAACCTTAGAATTTAGTATAATTAACTTTCCCTCTTTATTATCTTTTTAAATATTGATCCCTGCGAAAAGTATACTGAATCTTTTTTGTTCAAAATTTTGTGTAGATTATTAACGTCTAACAACATTTTTTGATATTGGCCACCGTTTATGAGTTATTTACGAAAACCTAAAAAACGGGACCTTAGAAGTGATTATAATTAAATTTCCCGCGTTAAAATCTCTTTGAATATTGATCCTAGCGAAAAATTGTACTGAATCTTTCTTGTAGGCAATTTTATGCAGAATACTTATGTAATAGAACATTTTTTGCTATGTGCCACCGTTTAAGAGTTATTTACGAAAAACGAAAAAAAGGGACCTTTAATGTCAAATATCTCACTTCCGGTCAAGATTTCGATCGAGCAACTGGCAAATTCGGATTCAGCGGGGTCTAATTAGGTTAAAAAACCCGTTTGCCAAAAAGTAATATGCTTTGCCAGTCGAAATCGATTTTATGAAAAATATGACCAGTCTAATTACTATATATGTTCAGAATATTATTTGAATAAACTTAGGATAGGAAATAAAATGTGTGTTTTTATATCTTTAAACCCAATTACTAAGTAGACTGCACATACATTAAAGTCACATTAAAATTCCATTTTGCGAAATAGAGATTTCAACCTTTAACTTTGCAAAAGTAGATAATTGAAATATTCTAAAAGCAATAAAAATAGATTAGGTGACATTCGAGCTACAATGACATTAGTTTGGGTTCAAGGCAAGGTTGCAGGGCCTCAACAAGGGAAAAAAGGGGGAGGGACTGTTGGCCTGGCTCAGTGAGCCAGAACTCACCCACTTATCCCTACTACTGCCGTAAGCAGGTAATGAATTCCCTATGTATTAAGTTTAGGTTTAATAAATTATAAATATATTTTATTAGTAACATAATTATATACAAATATGTATAAGCATAAAGTAATAAATAAGCCTACAGCTATTAATAATGTCCGTAATCTGTATAATCCCAAAATACGGATCCCTCGTATGTGGATGCTGCTTACATAATCTCGTCTGTCAAGGTGTTTCGGCAGGAAAGGCCTTGGCAGACTTATAAATTCCTGAAATGAGGGTTCATACCTACCGACTAGAATTGGTTTCATGGTGGTATCAGATGGGTTAGTGTACGGTAACCGATGGTCATCTTGCTTATAATCTCGTCTGCCTAGGTGTTTCGGCAGGAAAAACCTTGGCAGACTTATATATTTCTAAAATGGGGGTTCATACCTACCGACTGGAATTGGTTTCATGGTGGTATCAGATGGGTTAGTGTAGGGTAACCGATGCCGACCTTGCTTACATAATCTCGTCTGCCATGGTGTTACGGCAGGAAAAGCCTTGGCAGACTTATATATTCCTGAAATGAGGGTTCATACCTACCGACTGGAATTGGTTTCATGGCGGTATCAGATGGGTTAGTGTACGGTAACCCATGGTCATCTTGTTTATAATCTCGTCTGCCAAGGTGTTTCGGCAGGAAAAACCTTGGCAGACTTATATATTCCTAAAATGGGGGTTCGTACCTACCGACTGGAATTGGTTTCATGGTGGTATCAGATGGGTTAGTGTAGGGTAACCGATGCCGACCTTGCTTACATAATCTCGTCTGCCATGGTGTTACGGCAGGAAAAGCCTTGGCAGACTTATATATTCCTGACATGAGGGCTCATACCTACCGACTGGAATTGGTTTCATGGTGGTATCAGATGGGTTAAATTAGGGGTCCCGTTGGCCACCTTTGAGAGCGTCTGCCAAGCACTTCCGGCAAAAAAAATACTGGCAGACTTCGCTTTTATGTGTCTACATGTAAATTTCTAACTGCTGCCATAACTATTATTTCGGTATCAGATGGGTTAAATCAGCCCCCTTTTTTCGCACCGGAAGTGGCCTTCTTTTTCGTACTTTCGGCAAGTTCCGCCGTGGCAGACTATCGAATTCGGACTTAGCATCACTTTTATGGGAAACCATTGTGCATTTCATCGTGGTATCAAGTCGGTTAGAAAATTTGCGGCCGGCTCTTCTACTATTAGGAGTATTTGTGAACATCGAAAGTTCACTCTCTTCTCTGCTTCTTTTATTAATGCGCTGCTTTTGCATAATATTGAACTTGGTTCTCATATGACATTTATATTTTTGATAGGATTAAAAATTACTTTATTTGTGTTTTATTTTGAAGTTTTGAACTCGGGTTAATTACAGGCGATTATTTATTAAGCATAAATATTTCCCTTGTGCTATTAAAGTAAACCTTCACAAGGGAAATATTTATGCTTCCCGTTGTACTTATAAAGTTAGTAATAATAAAAAGTCACATATTGTATAATGGAGCTGAACTGAAGGTAGGTGAAAGAAAACACAATTTAGTTTCAATCTACTTTTAATATTGTTAGTTTATAAAGAAGGTGCCTATTTATTTAAGAATCATAATCGAAATCGGATTCAAGAAATTCAATTCCTGACAGAGAACTATCACTGTCATTGTCACTTTCCCGAACTTCTATTATGAATGGAGCTAGTTCAGTGTCTGTAATGTTGTCCTTAGACTTGTATTTTCGTTCCACATTTATTACATGGTCTGTACTTTTTTTCCAATCTTCCGGGGTAATCATTGCAAAACATTCTCGGATCAAGTTTTCCGTATCTGAACCCGGTAGCCCCACATTTCTGCTGGCTATTTTTCGCTTTGTGAGGCTCCATATCAACTCAATAGCGTTTAGATCGCAATGGTATGGAGGCAATTTAAGGCCCATGCTGCTTCAATAACTCCTCTGCTGCATATATGGGACCAATTTTATTTTCCTCAACGAGGCACATCAATTCCTCCTTTTTGAAACACTCTTCATATGGGATATTATTTTCCCTTAGCCATTTTTGAATATCAGCCTTTAAGCTGTGCATGGTTGGAGGCTTATTTATTTGTGTTACATGGTAACTGGCATTGTCCATAACAATTACACTGGGCTCAGTCAAATTTGGGATTAACATCGGCGGAAAGTCGCCAGCCTGTCGGTATTCTACAGGCTGCACTTCGGGGAGTGTGCCCAAGAGCTACACGAGCTTATTCCACCGTCCCCATTCTACCATCGGACTTTTAGACGCACGGCCGGTTTCCATCCTTACATGGTAGATATTCCACCAATTCGCACGAAGCGCTTTGCTTCTACTTTTCTTATGCGCACTGCCAAGGAATGGAATTCCCTGCCGGCGTCTATATTTCCGTGTTCTTATAACCCGGCAACCTTCAAATCAAGAGTGAACAGGCACCTTCTGGGCGAGCTCTCTCCATCGTAGGCCACGTCTACGCCTCGGCTAGTCTGTGGCCATGAGTAAGCCCATTCATAATAAATAAAAAAAAAAAAACATTTCTCGTAGCCACTTTAAAAAATTAGAACTGTTCATGTCATCATGATAGTCAGCTGCTTTGGATTTTGTGCTAAAAACAAGCAAAGCATTGGGCACAAATCCTTGCTCTGATCCAGCATGCACTATAATATGCCGCTTACCCGAGGAAATTTTTTCAACTAAACCGGAAGTTGAAGGCCCTTGCCATGACTTCTTCGGTCTGTAATTTTGATGGACATATGTCTCATCAAGATACACAATATTTTTTCCTTCTTCCCGTTTTTTATGTATAGCTCTAAGAAACCTTTGCCTCCACCCAGATATTTCAAACTTTTCCATGAGGATGGAGCGCTCTTCTTTATTTTTTTTAAACTCAAATCCGTTCTCGTGTAGTATTTTCCTCAGTGTTTCACAACATCCTGAGAATCCTATAGATTCTTTCAAATCCGCATGTAAGGCTCTTAGAGTAGGTACCTGCTTTTTGACGCAATAAAACTCATTAATTTTATTACGGATGGCTGACACATCAAAATTGTCTAGACACAGTTGGTGGCCGGGGTCGTTTTTTCCCTGGCGTATTCCATTGGCCTTGGTTAATAGAACCCTCTTTTTTAATTGTGCGTAGTGTACGAATGCTTGCACCTGAAAAAAAAACAGTTTTAACAATAGGAATTTTAACAAAAGAACACTAAAATATTAATAAACCTAGATGTGAAAATATAGATTATTTATATTACCTGTCATAGTAGACACTTTCTCTAAATAACTTGATTCTGATGCGTTATTATCAATAACATTCTTCAGTTCGCTTGCTAGCTTTTGAATAGTTTCTCTAACATTTTCGTCATCTACGCCCGCTGTAATATAAATAAATCATAAGTTTAGTAATACAAACAAATGTTCCTATCTCGTAAATTAAATTTGGTACAAGAAGCATCAACATTGTTTGATAATGACTTACCGGTCGCCTGAATGATTTCGTCCAATATTCGCTTCTTTTCTAGTAATCTCTCATTTTCGTCGTGTCGAACTTGATTATAGTTACAGATTATCTTAAATAACATGCTCCTCACACTGCTTCTAATCGGTTTAGCCATTATAATACGATATAAACTATAAACTTCCGTAACGAATGAACTAACATGAGAATTTGAGAATCTAGGTTATGTGTAAACTCGTTTGACAATATTTTTGACACTTTTGACAGCTAAAATTATTGCCATATATAGAATTCTCTAAAAACGCTTGTGCAGCGACTCGCTGGTCAAACATATGTTTGCAAATAAAAACTCACATAAATGTGACACAAATATCAATATTGTTTGGTAACAGAAGCTGTCAACATTTTGACAGTTGTTTGACACTTTTGACAGCTAAAATTGTTGCCATATGAAGAATTCTGTAAAAATGCTTGTGCAGCGACTCGCTGGTCAGACTCTAACCTGCTTTAAGATCTCGCATTTTTTAAATAACAGCAATTGTTATAGGTATCCAATAAAGCAAAGAAATAGAGTTTAATACTTGTTTATAATGTTATTTTGTTCCTATAAATACATATTTGGATTTTGCATAGAACTTGGCACTCTTTTAGATCTCCATTCTTTTTGCGGCGAACCCCACAGCCAAGCATAATTTTTGTATTGAACTTGGCTCTCCTTTTTTACATTTAGCTCAATAGTGGGACCGGATTTTTGCACTAAAAGTTTTGATAATTCTAAAGTTGAAAAAGTGATACTTATCTGATATAGGACATATTTTTAAGCATATATGCTATATATGATGAAAAGTTAGAACGAGCGTTAGATATAAATTAGGTATTTATATATTTTTAGTAATGATTTTTTAATATTGAATTAAAGTGCAATGTTTAAGTTCCATTGTTTATAATATGTATGACGCTTTATAATGTAAAATTATTAGAAATTTTTTTAACGTGCTTCTTTGTCAAACTACAATTAGCTTATTATTTTGTCGATATTGAATTAAAGTTTAATAAATCCACAACAACATATCTAAATTTATAAGTTAATAGGCAAGCTAAAAAGCTAGAAGAATAAGATATATGCTTTAGAATTAATATACGTTTTTTGTCCTATAAGATCTAATATTGAATTAGAGTCTGTAAAAATAAGTCTATTACTATAAAATAATATACGCAGCCATATTATGGAAAGTAAGAAATTTCTGTGTGTAGCTTGCATTGTAATAGTAAAATCTAGTTAAAAAGGCGCGAAATTCATACATACGCCGCGCTGGTCCGTCAGTCGCCGGCGCGGCGCTCGAGAGCCTATCATAGCCTACCTATACCTCGCCCCTCGCCCCACCTCCCGCTCAGTAACACTGTCTGTCTTTTCTTATCATTCATTTGTTTGTTTACCGTGCACATATATAAATTAGATGCGGACATTACGTGAAATTAAAATATCTTATTAAGTAAAAATACCTACAGCTGGTCAATCAGATCTTGTCAGTAGAAAGAGGCGGCAAATTTGAAAAATGTAGGTGCGAAGGGATATCGTTCCATATAAAATTTGAATTTCGCGCCTTTTTTTAGTGACAAGATTTGCTTGACCAGCTATATTTCATTATCTTGACTAATATTGTAATAAAAATGTACAAGATATTCACAACTATTTTTTACTATACATAGTTTGTCAAAGGGCTGTCTCATTTCAAACATAGACAGGGAGAATCATCATACTATCTTTGACTTACACTAGTACTAGCACCCAAAAGAAAAGGATGAATATAGTTTTTTGTTTTTATTTACTGACAAATTGGTTTGACCAACTATACCTATTTCTGGTTCCTATTGTCATGTCCTGTCCTATTCAACGTCAATATCATAATATGTATATTAAGTATAAACCAACTGATCAATATTACACGGTATACATCCTGAATATACAATAAGGTAAGTGGCCTCACTTACCTTATTGTATATTCCGTGTGGGCCGTATATGCCTATATACAGCCCACCTTAAATTAAAATGGTTTTTTTTTAATAAACAGGATATGAAGTATGAAAAACTCACTCAAATAGGTTTCTCATTTATTTAAGTTTCTTCATTATACCAAAATAGTTATAAAAATATTACGATACTCTTGGAAAATATACCTTTTATAAAAGTCCTATTATGGGCCTTATTGAACACTACCAGTGTATTACTTAATCCCGCAAAAAATAATCATTTTGACAGTAGGTAATAACAGATTTTATTGTGTTTAACTTAAGACTTATACATATACAAATAACAATATTTGATACTTCATAACAGGAGGATTTATTTATAATAAGTGAAAATAATTATTTTGGGTCTTAATAACTAAAGATATAAAAATTGTCTAGTTTACGCGAAAATAGTAGGTAACTAAACATAAATCTTTATTAGTTACAGTAGTCTCATCTTTTAACATCTGGGGGCACGGCAGTGCCCCCGCCAAGACGAGAAAAGCGCAAGGGCACTATCTACCTTTTCTCGAAGCGCTTCGTCGTTTTTTGGAACCCTCATAACTTGGGGTTGGATTATACCAGATAAACAAAGTTCTCGGACTTATTAAGCATATCAATTGCATAGCTCTTATACTTTAGCTTTTATTCATATCTAAAAACTTCGATTTCGTCACCGACTCACTCACTTGATGATCATCAATACCGGGTACTTCCTGAAGTCCTCTAAGAAGCTGAAATTTGGTATGTAAGATAGTTTTAGTACACAAACAACAAATAAATTCAAAAAAAAATTATCCCTAAGGGGATGAAGATGGGGTTTAATTTTGTATGGGAAATCAATAATCGCTGAACCGATTTAGTTGAAATTTGGTATGTAGATAGGTATTGTCATGGGGAAGGATATAGAATAGATTTCAACCTCAAAGTTTACCCTTACGGGGTGAAGGCAGATTTCAACCCCAAAGTTTACCCTTACGGGGTGAAGGGTTATATGGGGAATCAGTAAGAAGTACATTGTGTAACAGATGCCCCCAGATACTTATTTCAGGATTTTTAATAGTAAATCACCCCCAACCCTTTAAATTAGGGGATGGAAGATTGTCATAAACAACTTACAAAAAGAAGTGAAATCCCATCAAAAACATTTTGATGTACAATGTTGCCCAAACGAAACCATAAGGCTCGCACTGTCAAAAAGTTATCAGATCTCTTGCCAAGCTTCTAACTCTACAAGCCCTCTAACTTTACTAGCTCTACACCAAAAGTGAGTGGCTTGGCCGTTTCGTTTCTACAAGAACTATTGTATGTAAGTATAATACAAAAACCGCCCAAATGCGAGTCGCACTCGCGTTCCAAGGGTTCTGTACATTACACAATTTTTAACAATATATTTTTTTAAGAGAAAAGTGAGTAGTCTTTAAAAAACCCGTAGGTATCGGAAAACTAGGTACTTAAGTCCGACTCACGCTTGACTGCACATTTCTAATAGGTTTTCCTGTCATCTATAGGAAGAGAGCCAATATGTGTATTTTTTTCATAATTTTAGACCCAGTAGTTTCGGAGATAAGGGGGGAGGGGGGAATGGTCATTTTTTGCGTATTTTCTTAAATAACTTCTAAACTATTTATTTTAAAATTATGAAAAAATATATCTGAGATTCTTACAATGAGCCCCTTCGTTTGATATATATATATATATATATTTTTAATTTATTAACAATAAGCTAAATAAAGTACATTATTATTACAAGACCCATCGTGGGCAAAACCTTGAGGAGGTTTGTATGCCGATGGGGAGTTCGAGAAAATAACATGACAATATACATATCTATCTTATACTAATTAAAATTCTAACAAAATTCTCTTATATTAATTCATATTCTAATTCTCTTATATTAATTATAACAAGATATAGTTTTTTTTTCTTCTATTTATCATTCATCTCAAAAGTGACCCCTTTATTTGAATTTCTATTATTTACTTTACGTGTATGTCCTTGGGCTAGAGACTTACATGTGTATACCAAATTTCAACTTATTGGTGCAGTAGTTGCGGAGCAAATAGGCTGTGACAGACGGACAGCCAGACACACGAGTGATCCTATAAGGGTTCAGTATTTTTCCTTTTGAGGTACGGAACCCTAAAAATAATGAATTTAATAAATTTTTCACCTTATGCCCATGTGGCGGTAGCGAAACAGCCAAGCCACATATTTTGACTAAGGTGTAGAGTTAGTGAAGTTAGGGCTTGTAGAGTTTGAAGCTTGGCTCGACAAGAGATCTGACAACTTTTTGACAGTGCGAGTCTTATGGTTTCGTCTTAGCAACAAAATTTACATGAAAATGTGTTTGGTGGGATATTTTTTTACAGTAAAAATATTTATTCGTAACAGTAAGTATTATCTTTTAACATAATTTTTACAGTACATCTGGTGCTACATTACGACCGGTGCTATAATAAGCACGTTAAAGCACTCCCTTTGACCGTGTTTTAAAATTCGTCACTCGTTGCAAAATATCTATTTTTCGCAATTCTATCGTAAAAGAAAAGAAAACTAACGAAGAGGTTTTACGCATACGAGGGCCGCACTGAAAGTTTTGCGTAACTTTTGAATAAAATCATTTATAACCATAATAATACATTTATTGCTTCTCGAAATGTTTCCCTTTACATTCTATGCACATATTCACTCGCTCAGACCATTTTTGGAAGCATGAGGCCCAATCACTTGACTGCATGTTTTCGATGTGGTGATGAAACGTAGTAACTGCCTTATCCGGGGTCTTAAATGTCAAACCCCAAATTAAATCCTTAATTTTGGGAAATAGATAGAAGTCACAGGGTGCAATGTCTGGATTATAATCCGTATAAGAGACATTTTCCACGTTTTCGTAATTAAAAAATGTTTTTGCCTTTATTGCGGTATCGGTGGACGCATTATTATGACGCAGGAATATGCGGCTTCTCGGTCGTCTCTCGCGGTCTTTTTCAATGACTGCGGGCACACAAATGGTAGTGTACTACTCAGTATTTAACGTTCTTTTATTATTTAAAAGTACGGTACAAAAAAGTCGCGTTTAAAAAAAACAAACGATCAAAATGTTTGGCAACGCTTTTGGCTTGTTGAACTTCTATGGGCCTCCTGTCACCTTCGAAAGACCCATTGACTGGACTAATGCCTTTTTTCCGGATCGTAGCAGTAAATCCAGATTTCATCTCCTCTAACGATGTTATATACAGCATTTGAACTTTCTTGCTTGTACTTACGCAGCATTTCTCGGCACCAGTCAAAAAGTACCTGTTTTTGGACTGAAGTTAATTCGTGAGGAATCCAAAGACAACAAGGCTTCCCGACTTTTAAATATTCTTGTAAAATCTTTTGTATTTGTCTCATACCTATCCCTAATTGTCCTCAAATTTCGTCATAGGTGATTCGTGGGTTTTCTTCAATGAGTCGTCTCACAGTAGCCACGTTTCCTTGAATGATCGCCGTGGACGGTCGACCTTCACGAAAATCATTATCTAGAATAATACTGTCTCTACTAAATTCACCATACCAACGCCTCACGATGCTCAGATGTGGTGCTTCAATCCCAAAAGCATTTTGAAGGCAAGCACTACACTCTTGCGGAGTAAGCGAACTTTTAAAATCATAACAAAATCATAGCTCTAAAAATATTTTCGCGTTAAAGCCACGTTCAACGCACTGACTTACTTTGACAAGCCATTAAAAACAAAAGACGATCGATTTGTCGCCAACATTTGTCACATTCCATAATCAAAAGCCTGTATTTTTTTTTAATATACAATTCATAATTTAAATGTTTACCAGTGGCCAGTAGTGCAAAACATTCAGTGTGGCCTATGTAGTAGGAGAGAGGAGGAGTTTGTTAAGAACTATAGACAATAGAAGAGGAAGGATGCTTGGGCACCTGATACGACACGACGAATTTATCAAAAATATCATAGAAGGGAAAGTTGAAGCAAACAGGAAGAGGGGAAGACCAAGGAGAGCGTACATGGATCAAATAAAGGAAAAGATCAAAGTCGTGTCGTATCGGGCTGTCAAAGAGAAGGCGGAGGACCGCCAAACATGGAATTTGCTCCACCGACAAGAGTCATACTCTTAAATATATGAT
Organism: Cydia fagiglandana; assembly: GCF_963556715.1. NCBI lineage: Eukaryota > Metazoa > Arthropoda > Insecta > Lepidoptera > Tortricidae > Cydia > Cydia fagiglandana. The sequence continues at coordinate 6,221,711 of NC_085957.1, forward strand.
GATGATCGTAAATACCTACCTATGTATTAACAAAAAAAAGTCACTTGTAATTAGTTACTGCCTTTAAAAAGTATAAGTGCCTCAATGTTATTAGACTTTTTGATTCTTTAAAACGTCTTTAGGTCAATAAAGCAAGTGAAAAATTATTAGAGTTAGACCAAGAAAAGTCTGCAGCAATTTTGACAGCCCACGCAGTGCAAGTGTTATTTATAAGTCATAATTTCATAGAAGTTTCTTCAAATCGACCTTATTAATAAGAGATTAAAAATATTGAAAATTATCTTAAAATATTTTAATCTAATATTTCATCTCATACGTTCAATAAGGCCCGGGACTAGACCTTTTTACCTGCACTGACAGTGGGCCTTCTTAGCAACAAGTACAAATTCAGAATAATTGGGAATAATAGGGAGCAACTGCTATTTTTGAATGCTGGGCCTTGTTACCCGCCGGGCCTCATATACCTGCACCTCATCTACCTTATTTATTTGTTTTACAAGGGGAAAAGTTGTTGATTAACCGCTCGTGCTAATATTGATACCCAAACAAGCGAAACATTTTTTTTTATTAAATAGGAGGCAAACGAGCAGACGGATCATCTGGTGGTTAGCGATTACCGCCGCCCATGGACACCCGCAACACCAAGCAACCGCAACCAAGCGCATTGCCGACCTTTAAGATGGGGGTCTTTGAAGGTTTGAAGGTCGTATCGGACAGTTCATTCCACAGTTTGGCTGTTCGAGGCATTCACAAATTCAAACATTCTAAAATTGAACCACGAGCGTAGTTAGTGGTTCGTAAAGTTGAACCTTGAGCGTAGTGAAGGTTTCAAGGGACGAAGGTTAAATAAAATTTTCACAACATCAGCTCGTAAAGGCCCTCTTGATTGTTCGTAACGGATAAGAAAAGTGGCATTTAATTTGATGCAAATTTTGAGTTGTTACCGTAGGTAAATTGGATCAGTTGGTTGGTAATATTGATTTTAAAATGATAAATATTGAATAACGTCAGTTTGAAATTGATTTTATGATAAAGTAAATATTATCGGAGATGATCGCTCTTAAAAAATATATGTCGCTAGTCATTTATAACCTAAAAGCGCCAAATTACGCAAAATTATATTGAAATGACACCTGTGTATTGAATTTGAAGAATACTTTAACAAGGGTAGTTATCTGTATGACAATGCACCTAAAATAATTTTCAAATGTATCTATTATTTCTGTACTTAACACGATAACGAATTCTACGTAAACGAAACCGCGGGCAATCCCTAGTACATATAGAAATAAATAAGGGAAGGTAAGTTTCCATTAGTGTACTGTGTAAAATAACTATTTACCATTGATAATAATTTTATAAACGCTTTGCGTATTTTTAAGGGCACCGCGCTAACCGCTAGCCCGCGACCGTCGATCGCTGCCTCCTGCCACGGCGCACAGCGCGGCGCGCGCAAACGCCGCGCGTTTGAAATGTAACTTAATAGAAGCTCGGAATGCATACTTACGTATCAGTATTTAGTGTCGCCGTGATATTATATTTCTAATCTTTTGTGTGAGAAGTAAGATCTTTATTATGACCGTGTAATATTAACTCTACAAACTTTAATTCAATATTGGCTATACTGCTTAACGAGAAATCAATATCTAGACAAGCACATTGTCTACATTTCTAACTTTTTACATGTATACTAAGTTGATAGATAATATCGTAATTTTGCAATATCAGCTACTCTAATTCTGTATTTTCATAATAATTCCTGTTTTTACGTTCACCAGAAAGCAGCTGTTCCAGATTTCTAAAAACCGAATAGTGTGAATAAATTAAAGTGTTATTGAATATGTTAAAGTTTTTTGTAACTTTAATTTTATATTTACATAGTTATTTAGCAAAAATTAAAAATTTAAATATGGCCGAACGCTCCACCTAAAATTTTCTAACTTTTTACATGAATGTTATTTAACATGCTTACAATAACATATCAAAAAAGAAAAAACTTTAATGTTATCAAAACCCATTTTTGTTCCACCGCTGGTCTAATTTATGTTTTTGAATGGGATTATATTATTCTACAATACAAAGCAATACTCTTTATGGTACATACTGAACTAGGAAAACAAAACTATTAATAATATACATCTATCGATACAGTAATAAGCTATCGCATTCGACTCGCTCACTTAAATAATTTGTCTGTCAGAATACGTCTTATAGTTGTGATGTTGCTATTAAAAACGTCAATATCACGCTCTTTCGATAGTCCATTTAGACTTTTACCAGCTCGTAATAGAAAGCTATTCTTTCTATAATTTCGCGATGAAAATGGTATTGAGAGGGGAGGGAGGGGAGTGCAGGACAATCAATGTTACCATTTAAAATTTTAAGTATATAAGTATATATAATTAATATTGTTAACATTCAGTTGCCAGTGACCAGGGTGACAGAGGGCGCCGAGAGCTCAACCTTCAGACAGTTCTTCAACAACTGGGAGACCGTCAGTACGGGATACTCGTCCGTACGGAGCTATGTCTCCGAATTCGGTAAGAAATTGTCGTCTGATCGTGGTCATTCAGTCACCGTTAAATTGCCCTACACCTACATATACAGGGTAATTTTTGGACCATTAGCCATATTGTGCGAGGTGATTAGGTAGGCCATACTGAACAACTTTTTCTATGGGACCAACTCCGAAATCACCTAAATTTTTTTGGCCGTTTCACACATTTTGGTCGAGTGGATGTCGACGTTTTCTATGGGAAGGAATTTTTTTTGGGATCTCGGGGTTGGTCCCATAGAAAAAGTTGTTCAGTATGACCTACCTAATCACCTCGCACAATATGGCTAATGGTCCAAAAATAACCCTGTATAGATACTTAATCTTGGTTAGGCCCTGTAAAGTACTGTATTTACCTCAGTAAATCATACGATAATGTATTTCCAACGGTTCGCCAACACAAACATCACGCGATACGACCGGCTCTGTTCGCAGTCTGACATCGACTGGCCCTGTAACGTGACGTCACCAAGACGTAAGCGCTCGAGACGTTTATACACTACAGGCCCCCTATTTATTTTTGAAGTGAAAACTTCTTTAGCGGCGCTGAGCACTTTTTGAGGTGGGGAACGTATCATAATCAGGTCAATTATTTAAAACTGGACTTTTATTATTAAGCAATAAAGCTCAATGTTCCAATCTTGTACAGGCTGAAATACGAGGATCTCACAGTTACATTCTAACATTATATCACTCCTATGTAATTCAATAAAGCTGCATCTTGATGAAGTCGCTAATAAAAGTGAACTCTAAAACTAGTGAATAAAGCTCAAAATATCATGACCAATATTTAGATGCGAGAAATTTTAAACAAGCTCACTGACCAGCAATTTCGGAACTAACTAATTAAGGAGGATGGGTCAATACATAGTGCTGCTGACATTTTGGACTAGTCATTGAGTTTTCACTTCTGTCGGCACTCCCGGAGTGCAACCCGTTGTTTTTGAATACTACAATATACCGACCCTTGCAGATGCTGGCTACTATTCCGGAGACGCCGAAGAATCAGCCGCCACAGCCAAGCTGATCGGCAAAAGCGCTACCGCGAGAGGCTACATGCCCGATCTAGGGGCTGGTAGTCTGGAAGCCGTATTCAGGTATGCAAACACAATCACGAAATTAATTGACTTCAGTAAATAAATTGCTATCTGGGAGAACATATAAAAACTGAAAAATACGCGTTTTCCTAGAGATAAAACGATCCCCAAACACAAAAAGACACATATATAACCGCGTGGAAGAGTGGTGTTCTCTTAGCACAAGTCTAACAAGTATGTAAGTGCGAAAGGGACACGCATAGTCATAGTCGATAAAAATGGAACCGTGCTGCGCCCGGAGTGCAGATTACTGTAATTTGTTTCATATTCGTTTCATTACATTTCATCTAAATCGGTTCATCGGTTCAAACGTGAAGGTACCAGACAGACATAGGACATAGAGTAATATAAGTAATTTGTCACCAGGCTATCAGGGGGTGAGCAAGAGGATATAACCGAGAAGATGGCCGAATCCCCAGCCCTGTACAGCTCAGAGTGTTACGTCGTCAAGTACCAGTGTAACGAGGAGAGTGAAGGAGCCTACGTCATCTACTGGTGGATTGTAAGTCTCTAAAACACATTAAAAAACCGGGCAAGTGCGAGTCGGACTCGCGCACGAAGGGTTCCGTACCATAATGCAAAAAAAAGCAAAAAAAAAGGAAAAAAAAAAACGGTCACCCATCCAAGTATTGACCACTGCCGACGTTGCTTAACTTTGGTCAAAAATCACGTTTGTTGTATGGGAGCCCCATTTAAATCTTTATTTTATTCTGTTTTTAGTATTTGTTGTTATAGCGGCAACAGAAATACATCATCTGTGAAAATTTCAACTGTCTGGCTATCACGGTTCGTTGTCTAACTATCACAGCCTGGTGACAGACGGACGGACGGACGGACAGCGAAGTCTTAGTAATAGGGTCCCGTTTTACCCTTTGGGTACGGAACCCTAAAAATCAGTTAGTCTATCTATACTCTGTATCTTCACGTATATAAATAAACATTTATTAGTTAATACAACCAAAATACAAAACCACCTGGATCAGTCCCTGAACGACCAGACTTTAACCTATATTATTTTATCATGTAATGTTTTCATCTACCCTCAACTGGCGTAAGAAGCCATTTGAGAGTAGATTTTGTTTACTCTTTTTAGGGTTCCGTACCCAAAGGGTAAAATGGGACCCTATTACTAAGACTCTGCTGTCCGTCAGTCCGTCCGTCCGTCCGTCTGTCTGTCACCAGGCTGTATCTCACGAACCGTGATAGCTAGACAGTTGAAATTTTCACAGATGATGTATTTCTGTTGCCGCTATAACAACAAATACTAAAAACAGAATAAAATAAAGATTTAAGAGGGGCTCCCATACAACAAACGTAATTTTTGACCAAAGTTAAGCAACGTCGGGAGGGGTCAGTACTTGGATGGGTGACCGTTTTTTTTTTTGCTTTCTTTTTTGTTTTTTTTTTTGCATTATGGTACGGAACCCTTCGTGCGCGAGTCCGACTCGCACTTGCCCGGTTTTTTAAATACCTAAAGATACAGACTATAGTTTAGAGTTTTTTTTTCCCTAGCCTATTAAAGTGTCCCACTGCTGGGCAAAGGCCTCTCCCCTTAATTTCCACGACTCCCGATTTGGTGCTTCCTCCGGCCAGTTGTTCAGGAAGATGTCCAGGTCATCCCGCCATCTCCGTTTGGGCCTACCGCGGCCACGTCCCTCTACCGGCATCCACTGGGTGGCTAAGCTAGCCCACCTTTCCGAATGAATGCGGCAGACGTGACCGCGACTAGTTAGAGTTAGACCAAGAAAACTCTGCAACGATTTTGATGCTACGCAGTGCAAGTAGCAGAAGTTCTAAGGTCCTGTTTTCTAAGGGGACCTTGCATTTTGGAGACAAAGCAAACCGCTTGGAACAGGTGTTTCTGGGGGTGATCTGAGCCGATTAAGCCCGGTTGCCAAGAGGTTCCACCCAGCAGGTGGGCAGGGGAGGGGGGGCAAATGTGGCTCCGGCGCGCCTCACTCTAAGCTATATATCTGCATACATCTAGCAACTATATCAAGTTTGGTGTCTTTTTCGTGTAATTCGAGGATGAAGAATTCATTTCTGTGACTAAATTTTCACTCTTCCATACAAAAAAATCGAGAAATTAAAAATTCAAAAAAAATCTTTTCACTTCTTTTTTCGAAAATCTTCTACAAAATTAAAACTATGAGGATTTGCTCTAGAAAAAAAATACCTGTGAATAGCCCAGTTATCCTACTATATAGAATAGTAAACTTGTTAAACATTTTTTTTTCATAACTCTGATAAAAAAAATGTTTTGTGTCGCGCGGCGTACCTGCATTGTAAGAGCGGTATGCAGCGTTTAGGATTTTTAAGTATGTTTCGATGGTTTCTGATAAGTTGTTATTCTTCTGGTTGTAGAAAATTACTTCTGGACGTGATATATATACAAATATAAATTAAACGTATAAATATAGATGTTGGGAAAACTTTCGCCAATAGAGTTATTATAAATGTGATAAAATTAACAAAGCAGATGTTTGATTAAAATGCGGGTTAAAATACGAGTAAGATATATATTGTTCGCAATTGCCACTACATGCCCATGGGTCCGTGCATTTTAGTTTTTTCTTAACGCAGTTGCACCTCCCTGTCCATTTTGTTTTGCAGCGGCAACGAATAAGCTCTAAACAAGCAGCAGCCGCCGCAGGTAGGCTTGTACAAATGGGCTCCCAATAACCATTTTGTTTGGACCAGCTCCAGTCAGCAGGACATGGAAGCTGTTGCTGAGGGGCTATAATCTGTCCCCAAACATAGCCTCCTTGGTAAACTGCACGGAGAAATATGTTTACGTGGGTAGGGCATCTTCCATTGGATGCAGATTCTCTAACTGAAGATTTTTTTTTGTAAAAAGTACTTTTTGGCACTCTTTTGCACTCGTACTTGTACCTGATGTACTCGTAAAATCAGTAACAAAATACTATGCATTTTGTTAAAATAACGTCTAGGGGCCAATTCACACCTCGTAATTCAAATCTGTCCATACTTACTATTGTAAGACTCTTACTTGCCATACAAGACAATAACAATTTTTATCAATATTGGCAATGCCTGCTCAATATTGCCTTGTTTGCCGTATTTAAACCCCTCCGTTACGGCAGGATATACGCTCCAAGCTTGAAATACGCTTTTTTCCCTGTCCATACAAAAAAGAAACAGTGTCGCAACCTGAAAAGGTGTGGAAGAATGACAAGACTTCTGACCTTTCTGGTCCTGTAAAATAAATTATATATCTATGCGTTACAAATAAAATCATATATTTAAAGAAAGTTTGCAGCTCTTGACCAATTGCCCTGGTGAGCTGTCTCGTATACTGCGGTGACATATTTATTTTATTTACAATTAATGGAGGATTGGCACAGGAAAGAATCACCTGTTCCTCTCGTGCCATGCTATTGCATTTTCTTAAGCTAACGTTTGTAGTTCTTCCATTAATTGTAAATAAAATAAATAAATATGTCACCGCAATAAGAGACAGGTCAACTGGGCTAATGGTCACGTGCTGCAAACTTTCTTTAAATATATGATTTTATTTGTAACTCATAGATATATGATTTATTTTACAGGACCAGAAAGGATAGTAGTCTTGCCATTCTTCCACGCCTTTTCAGGTTACAACACAGTTTCTTTTGTGTGTGGAAAGGGAAAAAAAGCGTATTTCAAGCTTAAAGCGCATATCCTGCTGTAACGGAGGGCCTTCTTCTTCGTTACACTCTTGATAGAGTGGTCGTGGCCATTATGAAAACTTTTGAGCGACTCATTTAACGACACGTCGCCATTCCTCCCGTAGAGCTGCTTTCTGTAAGCATTCGCTTACTGTGACCGACACACTGATTTGGTTTGGTCAGTACATCTCATTAGAGATCTTCCCCTAGCCCTGTCACCTCCTACTCTTTCTTGCACAACTAGACGTTCTGTAGAGGTTCCGTCTCGACGAGACACGTGTCGAAAGAAGTTGAGTACCGAGTTTTGCCCGTAGAAAGCAACCGCTCTTTAATGCCAAGCTCCTCAATAATTGATGCTCAGTCCATGATATGCCCAGCATTCGTCTCCAGCACCACATCTCTAGTGCATTCACTTTCTGTTTTTCGGATGCCCTTAGTGTCCATGTGAGACATACAGCATACAGAAAAGTGGGAAATATGAGGGATCTGACAATCCTGGTTTTAGTGGTCCTTGTAATGTTCCGGAGGGATTTAAATACGGTAAGCAAAACAACATTGAGCAGCCAATTTTGGAAAAAAATGTTATTGTCTTGTATGACAAGTAAGAGTCTTACAATATTAAATCTGAACAGATTTGAATTACGAGATGTGAATTGGTCCTTAGACATTATTTTGATACTATGCATTGTGTTACAGTGTTCGGATCAGGTACAAGTACAAGTGTAAAAGAGTGCCGAAAAGTACTTTTTACAAAAAATAATCTTCAGTTAGAGAATCTGCCTCCAATGGAAGATGCGCTACCTACGTAAACATATTCTCCGTGCAGTTTACCAAGGAGGCTATGTTTGGGGACAGATTATAGCCCCTCAGCAACAGCTTCCATGTCCTGCTGACTGGAGCTGGTCCAAACAAAATGGTTATTGGGAGCATATATGTACAAGCCTACCTGCGGCGGCTGCTGCTTGTTTAGAGCTTATTCGTTGCCGCTGCAAAACAAAATGCGCAGGGAGGTGCAACTGCGTTAAGAAAAAACTAAAATGCACGGACCCATGGGCATATAGTGGCAATTGCGAACAATATATATCTTACTCGTATTTTAACCCGCATTTTAATCAAACATCTGCTTTGTTAATTTTATCACATTTATAATAACTCTATTGGTGAAAGTTTTCCCAACATCTATATTTATACATTTAATTTATATTTGTATATATATCACGTCCAGAAGTAATTTTCTACAACCAGAAGAATAACAACTTATCAGAAACCATCGAAACATACTTAAAAATCCTAAACGCTGCATACCGCTCTTACAATGCAGGTACGCCGCGCGACACAAAACATTTTTTTTATCAGAGTTATGAAAAAAAAATGTTTAACAAGTTTACTATTCTATATAGTAGGATAACTGGGCTATTCACAGGTATTTTTTTTCTAGAGCAAATCCTCATAGTTTTAATTTTGTAGAGGATTTTCGAAAAAAAAAGTGAAAAGATTTTTTTGGAATTTTTAATTTCTCGATTTTTTTGTATGGAAGAGTGAAAATTTAGTCACAGAAATGAATTTTTCATCCTCGAATTACACGAAAAAGACACCAAACTTGATATACTTGCTAGATGTATGCAGATATATAGCTTAGAGTGAGGCGCGCCGGAGCCACTTTTGCCCCCCCTCCCCTGCCCACCTGCTGGGTGGAACCTCTTGGCAACCGGGCTTAATCGGCTCAGATCATCCCCAGGAACACCTGTTCCAAGCGGTTTGCTTTGTCTCCAAAATGCAAGGTGGTGGACCTTAGAACCCCAGCTAAAGTGTTACTTAAACATCATAATTCCATAGAAGCTTTTTTTTGGTCTAAGTTAAGACTTCAATTGGTCTAACTCTAGAAACTCACTCACGTTACAATAATATTAAAATTCAAGCTGAACCCCCGACGGAAGAGGGGTGTTACATTATAAGTTTGACAGCTATATGTGTATGTGAAAGCTGTAAGTAAAAAAACCCCTATTACTTTGAAATAAAGTTCAAAATCAGATAGGAAGTACCCTCTGCCTTATGAAGGCTTAATTGATATATGAACATTAGCGGAGTATTTAATAACTAACAATATTAACAGCGGTACGTGAATGATCTTTATTGGGTATTATTTCCATTTTAGGGTAAAGATGCAACTACTGATGACAAAAAAGCGGCGCGCGAACTGGCCACAGACTTAGAGATTGAGGTAAGAACATATATACAGTGTGAAAAGATAAGTCGGGCCCTGGAGGGAAACTACCTTAAATCCTTAAGCTGGCTCATTTTACTTAAAGGAGACATTCCTTTATTTTTAAAAGGAAACAAAACTGCATTCGAAGATTTTCTAAAATTCGCTTGCCTCGCCCGGGACTCGAACTGACTAAAAATTCAAAAAAATAAACACTCGCAATTTTATTCTACTAGTCGATACAGTTAATGTTAATGATAACATTTCTCCAAGAAACATTAGGTCTTACACTCGTCTGTCGTATAAAATATCCTATTTAAAAGTACTAAATAAGTATTAGATTATATATTTAATATTTTTAGTACCCAAGATTTTTTTAGACAAGCCAAATTGAAGAAAAAAGAAAAATCTTTAAATGCAATTTGTTTCTTTTTAAAAATAAAGGAATAAGTATCTCCTTTAAGTAAAATTAGCCAGATCCTTAAGGATTTAAGGTAGTTTCCCTCCAGGGCCCGACTTATCTTCCCACACTGTATATATACTCTATAGATAGCTCTATAGAAGAAAACCTGCCGACTGCGCCACTTAAATATTACAACTAGTTTATAAAATGAATATAAATCTAATAACAAAAGCAAAAAAATAAAAATATCTATCAAAATTTCGCTCCCTTGGAAAGGTGCCCATCACGCAGGCAGTGTTCCCGCGCTGGATTGCTATGGCCAATCTTTGACGCCAAAAGCGATTCGTTAATATCAACTAAATTAATAGGTTAATTAATTAGGCTTTACAGCTCTTTATTTTGACGTTACACAAGTTTAATTTATTTTTGTCTAGTAATTATAGCAATAAACATGATGGTAATCGCTTACCATCAGGTGATCCGTCTACTCGTTTGCCTCCTATATCATGTAAAAAACATACTTTTTTTCAGTTGGACGAAACAGTCACGGTAGTCAAAGTACCTCATGGGAAGGAACCAAAACATTTCTTAAGTATTTTCCATGGTAAGAACATTTATCTGTCGTCGACCGGAAATGCCAATATTACCATAAAGGGGCCCACTGATTAAGAGCCAACAGGAGTGGTCTTTTCTCCATATAAACGTACTCGACTGTTTCCTCCGTGGATTTTGATACTAGAGCAATGATTTTTTCAACCCAGATTAATATTGTCATTTTCTGTGTCGGACCGTTTTGCTTTTTTTGATATTTTTATTTTTTAAGGCGCTAGAGCCCTTCAAAAATTGCCAAAATGGTCTAATTGACTATGTCACAATGAGATGCGTAGTATTCAAAACTGATATCAATTAGCCAAAAAAACAAAACGGTCCGATACAGATAATTTCATAATCATTTAGATTTCTAAGTTTGGTTAGGATTGGTTAAGTTTTAGGGGAGGAAACAGTCGAGTACGAAACCGCGGTTTTTGAGATTTTTACGCGGAATTTTTCGCTTTATCCTTATCGCACTAGTTTTAGGAGCCGCTTCCGTTAGCGAGACGTATATTTACCTAAAATATTTAAAACTCAGCTCCTGTTTCGTCTTAACAGTCCGCCGGACGGTATCGGCCTGTCAGAACAAAATTTTGACAGTTCCGAATAACTGACAGGCCGATACCGTCCGGCGGACTGTCAGTGGACCCCTTAAGTGAGTTCCTGTGCTGCCCCCTATAGTTCAGGCACGTTCCCTATTAAATGTTTTACGTATTTCAGGCAATTTAAGCATTTTCTACGGAGGTAAGGATGTGGACTACGCTCCTGTCAACTCCAGTAACAAGACCTCTGATGAAGACGCATTCGTTCGGCTTTTCAGGGTGAGGGAATATTTCATTACCACATAGTCATTTTACCCTATACACATAAGACATAACACTCACACGTACACCTACATATACATCCCATAAAGTAATAAGTGCTTAGAGTTAGGCCAAGAATAGTCTGCAATTACTTTTTTGACATGCGTTTTCGATTCGTGTATACCTAAAAAAAAAAATTATATGAAAAATAAATGATAAGACAATTTTTGAAATAAAAAAGGGGTTTATTCAGAGGTAGGTACTTAACATGTACTTTCATCTGTTATTTAAATTATATCTTGAAGTCGCGGAAACTGGGTCCAGGCGTGGTCGGGCTTCAGATTTTAATCCCTACGTACGTAAGTACCATCACGCTCCGCTATTGTTGCGTCATTTAGGGTCCTAGCTAAATTGGTTGTTCAACACGTACACTAGAGAAAATCCAATTAAGCAAGAGCCCCAAATGGCATAACAATCCCGTGTGGCGACTGTACATACGTTCGATTTCCGACGTGGTACATAAAATGGGTACATTACACCATTGTATAGTTCGTAGGTTTCTAATAGAGCCCGAGCTAATCCTATTGTCTATTGTTAAATAAAACCGCTCGTGCCAGGTGCTACAACCACCTGCATAAAAAATACTGTACTTCGGTTACTGAGTGCCGGCGAGTCGAACGCTACAGAAACAGTCTAAAATGTGTGATCGAGATGCGTAACAAAGGCGCGTTATCGGAGAGCGCACCTACACTGGTTCTTTGACCGTTGGACTAGCCCGCGCTCAGGTAGCAAACAATTATTCAGAGCACCCACTGCATGCAGTGTTGTAATTTACCGTTTCGTCGGTTACAGGCGCAAGGAACGACAGAAGGGGTGGACACGAGATTCGTACAAGTGGTCAAAAGTCCCGACACGTTTCAAGATGATGGAGTGTTTGTGTTGGACACGCCTGACGTGGTCTACTGTTGGTATGGAAAGGTGAGGAGTTTTACGTTAGTATGTACAGGTTTAGGAATAATGAACCTTTTTAACCCTTTACCGCATACGAAGCCATATATGGCGGATATGATATTCAACTCTATTGAGAGCTATTAAGGTTTAAAATTAAACAAATATGTTTTATTATATGCAGTAAGGGGGCAAGAACGCTAAACGCTTCACACACCTTAGGGCTCATTTAGATGGTGCGAGAAGTCGCATGCTAGTTTCATTACATTGCGGTTTTTGATCGGTCGGTTGAATTATACGTAACCAATAGTCCGCAATGTAACTCTAACTACAATCGCATGTGAGTTCGCGCGCGGTCTGAATCATCTCTAATTCAGCAACTGTCCCCAGAAATGCAATGCAGCAATATGAGGAAATATCAATCAGATATCAACGTATAGCTGCGATCCTATCATTGGTTCCAGAATTAATTTAGGTGTTTAATCGCTTTAGTGTTAAAAAAACGTAGGTACCTAGTCGGTTTTAGAGCTCTTTAACATTCGGTCCAAAGTAAGCAAAGCTAAAATACGGTAAACGTACTGGTGCTCGACGCGGTCCCAGTACATATCATCTTGAAACTTAAGTGATTGTCAATAGAGGTGACAGCATGGTGTCATCTATTGGCCATTAGCATGTCGAGCACTACTACGTTTACTAAGTAAAAGCTAAAATACTTTTTTCAGGACGCGTTGCCGTTAGAGCGTGAATACGGGTCGAACTGCGCTCAGAAACTTGCTGACGGTAAAGAATGCCAGGAGGTGGAGCAAGGTGAAGAGCCTGACCAGTTCTGGGATGCTCTAGGTAAGGGCAGGGGTGCGAAACTCCTGACTTCGGTCAAACTCGGCTCCACTCGGCTCAGCATTGCTCCGAGCAATTATTAGGGTTGGCACCATTTGACTTCCTTTTTCGTGCACGACCACAGATAGCAATGTACAAATTGCAGAAATTGCAGAAATGTTCTCGGAAATTTCAGAGAAATTACATGAAAGAAACTTAGAAAGTTCTCTGTGAGAATATTCCCATGAGAACTTTAACGTTTTGTGTAATATATACGAGTAATATTACACGCCACATAACAGTAAAGCGGGCAGGCGAAATATTTAAAATGGCATGTGTCTACGTCGGTCTTGACACGATTAGATTGTTTATTAAATTTAAGTTCCAGATATTATTCTTTATAGAAGATTCGCAACTTAAGAAACTTCTCCTCGGTGCATTGCTAACCACAGATAAGATAATCACTTGAATTTTGACAACCCTAAATAGCCGAAAGGGATAGTGCCATATGTTAGAAAGGGACAGCATGATTCGACCCTGAACCGCTGTCAAACTTCGGTTTTGTAGGAAATTTCCTTTCTGTACGGTAGTACTATTAATTATTCTGTGTTAAGGGCACAGAAATAGTAATACGTCGGCAATACTGAAAGTTTCTGTATTCTTATGAGACGACTTACTTTTTCTAAGTGGCTAGTCCAGGAATTTTCAGTATGCCCTACTATGGTAGTAGTACTACCGTACAGAAAGGAAACTTCCTACAAAACCAAAGTTTGACAGCGGTTCATGGTCGAATCATGATGTCCCTTTTTAATATATGGCAGTATCCGTTTCGGCTATTTAGGGTTGTCAAAATTCAAGCCATTATCTTATCTGTGGTCGTGCACGCAAAGGGAAGTCAAGTTGTGTCAACTCTAAAAATTGCTCGGAGCAATGCTGAGCCGAACGGAGCCGAGTTTGCCCGAAGGGTGGAGTTTCGCACCCCTGGTTTAGTGTGTAATTTGATAAGGTTTTGTGTAACCCGTGCGAAGCCAGGGTGGGTCGCTAGTAAAGTATAAATACTGTAAATAGGTACCTTAAGATATCATTTTCTTTTTTAATTCCTCTTTCTTTGAAGGTTGCCCAGAGGAGGGTGTATATTACAAGCTTTTATTTAGTTTCACCTGACCGTTGTCTGTCTGTCTGTCTGTGTGTACTCAAATCTTGCAAGTTAAATTTGATCCACTTCCCGGTTTCCGATTGAGCTGAAATTTTGCATGCATGTATAAATCGGATAACAATGCAATATTATGGCACCATCGAGCTGATCTGATGATGGAGACAGGAGGTGGCCATAGGAACTCTGTGATGAAACAACATAACCTAATTGTGTTAGGGGTTTTTAGAATTGTCTCGATGAGTATTAGTTGTCTGTCGTAAGAAAAGTACAGTCAGCGATAAAAGCTTGTACCAAAAATGAAATTTTTGCCAAAAACGTATTTCTTCTTCAGGGGGAATAGCAGAAGAGAAGGAAGACGCTTCAGGCTGGACACTGGAAGTGAACAGGCGTGTAACGGCACCGCCCACTTTGACAACTGTCAGTGTTTCTGTCACCGGGAAAATCAAGTTTGAAGAGTTGCCTCTGGACTATAAGCAAGAGGTCAGTGTTGTATGGATCAGGTTGGACCTTGATAAAGATAAGATAAAAGATAAAAATAATTTTTAAGAAAAAAAAACCGACTTCCATGGGGGCCGATGAAAGATTACTGTAGATGGTACACTATGTAGAAAAGGAGGTAAAACCACCCACTTTTCTACTAGCATTTCGCTTCTGTATAATGGCTCCTCTACAGGATGGGCCAACGCCGGCCACTCCAAGGGACGCAGCCATGCGGTAGAATGAGATAGCAATATCACTTGCTCCCTCTAACGCATAAATGCGTCCCTTGGAGTGGCCGGCGTTGGCCCATCGTGAAGAGGAGCCATGAGGGTCGTAGTTCTAGCCTAACCTAACCCACTCCTCAGATAGCAGTTCGGTTCTGTGCGGATCGCAGTTCGAACCTAATCAAACCCACTTTTCAAGTAGCATTTCGTTTCTGTAAGGCTCGCAGTTCTAACCTAACCTAATCCTTGTTTGGTTCTGTGAGGATCGCAGTTCAAACCTAACCTAACCCACTTAATGGCGCATGCCGTGCGGTGTACGGGGGTTTAAGCGGGAGGGGCTAGTAAGATTGGCATCATCGTACTTTATACCTACATTAATTTTATGGTAGGTAATCATAGTTGTTTATTTAGTTAAGGTATCATAGTGGTTTTCTGGATCAAGGTCCGGGTCCGAGTCCGGGTCCGGGTCCGGGTCCGAGTCCGGGTCCGAGTCCGGGTCCGAGTCCGGGTCCGTGTCCGGGTCCGAGACCGGGTCCGAGTCCGGGTCCGAGTCCGGTTCCGAGTCCGAGTCCGAATCCGGGTCCGAGTCCAGGTCCGGGTCCAAACCGGATCCGGGTCCGAACCGGATCCGGGTATGAGTCCGAGACCGGGTCCCAGTCCAAGTCAAAATCGAAATTCGTAATCACCAAACGTGTACCATGCGTCATTGAAGAGTTCTGTTCTGGTCATCATCAGCAGTTCCACTTCATCAAATGCGACAGTTTTTAATGTAAATGCTCGATTTTATGATGAAAATACAAAAAAATCTATACGTATGCCTTTAATATTTGAGGAGTTCCCTCGATTCCTTATGGATCCCATCATCAGAACTCGAGCTTGACATAAATGTGGCTTAAAAACTTAACTTGCTTAACGAACATAACGAAAAGGAAAAATCGCCAAACGTGAACTATGCGTCGTTTAAGAGTTCTGTTCTGATCATCATCAGCAGTTCCACTTCATCAAATGCAACAGTTTTTAATGAAAATGCTTGATTTTCTAATGTAAATACAAAAATCTCTATACGCATGCCTTTAAGATTTGAGGAGTTCCCTTGATTCCTCATGGATCCCATCATCAGAACTCGAGCTTCACAAAAATGTGGCTTAAAAACTTAACTTGCTTAACAAACATAACGACGAGGACAAATCGCCAACCGTGAACTATGCGTCGTTGAAGAGTTCTGTTCTGATCATCATCAGCAGTTCCACTTCATCAAATGCAACAGTTTTTAATGAAAATGCTTGATTTTCTGATGTAAATAGAAAAATCTCTATACGCATGCCTTTAAGATTTGAGGAGTTCCCTTGATTCCTCATGGATCCCATCATTAGAACTCGAGCTTGACAAAAATGTGGCTTAAAAACTTAACTTGCTTAACAAACATAACGAAGAGGACAAATCGCCAACCGTGAACTATGCGGCGTTAAAGAGTTCCGTTCTGATCATCATCAGCAGTTCCACTTCATCAAATGTCACTTTTTTGGGTGTATATGCTTGATTTGTTGATAAAAACCCAAAAATCACTATATGTATGCCTTTAAGATTTGAGGAGTTCCCTCGATTCCTCATGGATCCCATCATCAGAACTGAGTTTTGACAAAAACGGGACCAATCTGTATGCATATACATTCAATCAAAAAAAGAATTTTCAAAATCGATCTAGTAATGTCGGAGATATGGAGTAACAAACATAAAAAAAAATAAAAATAAAAAAAATAAAAAAAAACATACAACCGAATTGATAACCTCCTTCTTTGAGATTTGGAAGTCGGTTAAAAAAGTTTATTCAAGTAGGCATATTACAAGAGAGAGAAGAGGGAGAAGTGGGAGTGGGAGTCGGAAGGGGTAGACCTCGGCGGACTTTCTCTGATCAGATCGGGGAAATCCTGAAGAAAGGCCAGGTCAAGAGCACCCTAAACCGGCGAGCGTGTATGAGGAATGTTATGAATGTGAAGGAAGCGAAAGAGGTATGTCAGCATCGTAGCAAGTGGAAATCCGTGGTCTCTGCCTACCCCTCCGGGAAATAGGCGTGATTATATGTATGTATGTATGTATGAACGTCAAATAAAGCTATACCGGCTCCAACCCTACACCTCTGCCTCGAGAAGATTCAAATCCCCCCTCGATTGGAGGAGAGTATCCCAATATGGGACCGGCAACAAGTGATATAAAATCGTGAACTTATCTTTTTTTTTTAACTCTTTACTGTGTTAATTTTTATATTATCTACTTGTTTGTTATACATATACTAAATTATAAACACAACATATAAATTTAATAAACATTAATTTCACTTAAAAACTACTAAATCTAAAACTATAAATTACATCTAAACCTAAACTTAAACTAACCTAAAAAACTATTCAAACAACCCACCCCGCATCGCCCCCGGCGCAAAGGTGCCCATCACACTTGCCGCGTTACCGCGTTGAACCGCGATGGACAACCTCTGCGCCAGGAACAACCCGGAGCGGGGGTCGAGACCCCTCTGCCGCAGGCGACGCCCCAGCTCCCCGAGAAAGGTTTTCGCCTCCGCGCACCAACACCCCGATGTATCCACAGCCAAGGGAACGAACAAGTAGTTCGTTAACCCCGAGTACTTGTCCCTCTTAAGGGACGCCGCCTGCTCAGCGGCTGCACCTGCCGACCTCACAGTGCGGCCAAGGTGCGTGGCGGCAAATGTGCTGACGCAGGTGGCGTCCCACAAAAGGCACTTTCCTTTCTCCCACGGCACCAGAGTCAAACCGTCCGGCCTTTTGCCATCTGACCGACTGAGGCCCGGCGGCTCCAGCACACACGGGACATTGGCTGAAACCAGCGCCCTTCGAACAGTGTCGTTTTTTTAAACAGGATCTCTCTGACGACGGAGTGTACGTTCTGGACACGGGTGAAGAGTTATATCTGTGGCAAGGCAAGAACATCCCTGAGCGCGTCAAGTCTGCCCGGGGTCAAATTATAGAGGTTAGTCTTATATCTATGTCGGCGGCCGATCGTAAGATCAGGCAGATCGTGAAATTCCTAGGCATATCGTGAAACGTGAAAATCACGGAAGAAAGAATGAGGGCGCCGCGCTCTGAAATCTTTGACTCGTTCCGTGAGTCGACGGAGCCCCGCGTGGCGGGGCTCCTATTTCTGGGCAGTTTGCCCTTCGGGCATCTGAAGTAACCTATCGTACCTATATTTTGGTTTAATGTGACTAATTGACTATCCTCAAAACAATACACAGGAATTACGATCTGCCTGATCTTACGATCGGCCGCCGACATCTATAACTTAACCTAGTTTAAAGTAGAGTCCGTCTAACCGTCTGCATTGATTCGAATAGAACAAAGTGAGCGAGATATATTTTAAACGCATTTTCATTTAAATTTTACATTAACGATGAGATATCCACACCTTTTCAAAAGCTATGCAGAGATTGCAGAGTTATCTTTGGGCCCACTCTAAACTAATGGCGTCACTAAGGCGTGGTCGCCATGTAAAGCTATGAACAATCCGACCAACCAGTAACAACTGGAGAGACGATAAGCTTGTCGTCTACAGTTCGTTTTTTTTAGCATTAGAAAAAAGGTAAACAACCTTGATGTGTCTTTTAATTGAAAAACACATTTTAAAAATAAGTTACAGCAAATATGTTACAATTATGAATCTAATACGATCATTTATATTCTTCTGCTTTCATACAGCTTGGCAAAAAAGAGTAGAAATTAAAAAGTGGCAACATTGTAGTGTCGTCCCTTTCAAACCAATTTATATAAGAAAACGGGACGACACTACAGTGTTGCCACTTTTTAATTTCTACTCTTTTTTGCCAAGCTGTAAGTAATAATTTTTGATTTTTAAACTTACCTTCATGCAAGTTCTTTCTAATGCTAAAAAAAAACGAACTATAAAGAGCTCTTTCGCGAGCGTTATCTGTCGGAAAAAAGGCAATCTTCGCTAGCCACGGCGAATTTCCACTACATGCCCGTTTAGAGAAATAAAAAAAGCGGTGAGTGGCTAATAGTTCAAAGACAATGTTTGTTATTATTAATGTATTTTGCACAGGAATACATAGCGGATGACGGGCTGGACCGCACAGTGGACTCCGCTATCGTGGTGACCGTCAAGCAGGGCGCGGAGCCCAAGGTCTTCAAGAGTCTCTTCCCTAGCTGGGAGGACGACATGTGGGACGTAAGTATTCAGTTGTTAAACAAGTTTTACCGGATTACAGCACCTGAGCTTTTAGTAATTTCAAAATTAGTAATTACACTTTTTTGCGTTCCTCTAAAGTCCTTGAGTGTGTATAGCGGATGACAGACTGGACACCACAGTCAGTGTTGCCAACTCGGATTTTGAAAAAATGCTAGACTAATGTCTAGATTATGCTAAAATTATGCCAAAGCTTTTTGAAATATGCTAAAATGTCACTTGAAATTAGACACTTAAAACACATACCTACATTTTTAAAATTTGTTGCCTTTTTCTACTGACAAGATCTGCTTGACCAACTTTATATAGTCCGTCGACGTCCATCCGTCCACAAAAGTCAAAATTCATATGAAAATATGAACCACATAAGGCGATGGCGCATATTGTTGCTGCCAAGTTGGTGCAAACTTGGCTTAGACTAAATTATGCTAAAAAATATGCCAGATGCTAAATGGAAAGTTTTGGTGCCAAAGCAAGTGAAAATATGCCAGATCTGGCATCATTTATGCCCAGTTGGCAACACTGACCACAGTGGACTCTGTGGTGACCATCAAGCAGGGCACGGAGACGAAGGTAGTTAAGAATTCTTCCCTGTTCGGCAATCCTATTGCAAACAGCTTGTAAAAGCTTGACATGAGGCTGATGGGATAGTTTGCGATGACCTCTGGGTCCTATAAAATAAAAATAAAAAAGCCCTTTATTCATTGTAAAGTGTTTACATAAAAAATTTAAAATAAAACTATGACTTATAATATGTGTTTTACTAATGAATCCCTAGTGGGTAAAGGCCTCCTCCATTGCTGCCCATTTGTCCCTGTCTTGTGCTGTCGCCATCCAGTCTGTGCCGGCTGTTCTTTTTAAGTCTTCCTCCCAACGCATTTGTGGTCTGCCCCGGCCTCTTTTGCCAAGTCTCTGGGTCCTATCTGGTTCATATTTCTTATAGATTATTGAGGATTACGATCAGACTCTATCGGCTCGATTCGGGAAATGAATTAGAGATTCACTAGATATGAAATAGTAAAGTTATGTGACGTTCCACGGCCAAAGGTACCTTATGACGACTGGCGCTTACGTCGCATAGCGCCGCAATAATATTGGAGCGACGTTATAATAGCGTAAGCGCCAACCGCCTTAAGGTACCTTTATACGTGGGACGTCACATATCTTTACTATATCGTATCTAGTTAATCCCTAATTCATTTCCCGAATCGCGCCGTATCCATTGTTTAGGGTCTTTTTCCTGTGAAAAGCTATGCAATAGTTGGATGTATTCAACATATCATTAGTTATTTCATTACACTATCATCTACTCATTTCCTCAAAGGTTAACTGGAAGAGATCCCATTCAGGGATAAGTTCGCCTTTGTTGTATTTAATTGACTCTGTAATTGTGTTTCTCGTGTTTATATTTCTATGTACAATAAAGTAAATACATACATACATACATACATACATACATCCTGGACTTGGATTGAAAAGCATACTGACTAGCTAATTGTATCAACTTGCGATAACATTTCATTTTTAACATTTGCGTTGTTCACAGAACCAAACTTCATACGAAGACCTGAAGAATGAAGCCATGGCAGCCAACTCTAAATAAAAAGCACATTATTTAAGCTAAGCATTTTTTTATTAACAGATTTATTACACTTACTAAATAAAATTAATATAAAATAAAAATGAGACTTTCATTTACATAAACCTACAGGGGGTTTTTCAGAGTTTAGCCAGATTTAAAAAGGTGAAAATAGGTCTTACTGAAACCGTTTGAGGGCCCCCCCACATCTGGCGTCTTTCGAGCGTCTGTCGGCGTCTGGTCAGCGCTATGGAAAATGACGTCGCTGCGCAGTTGTGTCGATGCTGCGTCGACGTTGCGTCGAGCAGCAGCCATAGAATTGTAGACGCCGACGCTCGAAAGACGCCAGATGTGGGGGGGCCCTTACAATTAAGCCAAAATCGCAAAAACAAAAAATGTATTCCATTACAAGCAATACAATATGGTTGGTCATAATAATAGTTGTACAAAATGACCTATATCCTCCTAAGGCTCATGGTCTACTAGCTATAGTACTTATTCAGTTTCATAGTCTAATAAAACATGGTCTTCTCTTCCCAGAGTGACACAAGCCTACGTCACAATAACATGGCCGCTATATATAGCGCTATCGCATATTATCATATAGCGCTGTCGCATGATGACGTAGGCTTGTGTCACCTAGAAAAGACGGGAAGAGAGTACCAGGCGGAGTATATTATTATACCATGTTCAGTTTGATAAAATTTAAATCATATTAAATTATTGTAAACCTACCATTTACATCAGACAGTCGGTAAAAATTTGCTGCGGTGCTGATTTTCTATTAAAAGATAACTAGTTTTGAGACTAAAGCCAGTTCATATTATTATTATTAAAGCCTTCCTTATACGAACTGTTAACATTTCATTTAACAATTATAATTTTATGTATGTATATTTCTATATGCATGTTCGTAAGGTCTTTTTGACCTAGGCCTCTTCCGAATCGCCTTTTTCTAATATATTTAAGTATTTGTCCAACATTTTCTTCCATTCTTGTCTATCTATTGCCATTTCTCTCCAGTCTTTTCCTATTGTTTCTATTAGGTCTTTTTCCCATCTTGTTTTTGGTTTGCCCTTTTTTCTTTTACCAATTTTTGGATTCCAATTTGTTGCTATTTTTGTCCATCTGTTGTTTTTCATCCTGGCTATGTGCCCGGCCCAATTGTATTTTTGTTTCAATATATGTATTGCTGCATCTATAAATCTTGTTCTTCTTCTTATCTCTGTGTTTCTAACTCTGTTTGATAACTTTATGTTAAAGACACTTCTTTCTATTGACCGTTGACATACTTGAATTCGTTTGATGATATCTCCTGTGAGTGACCATGTTTGACTACCATATGTAAGACAGGGCAGAATGCATGAGTCGAAGGCTAGTTTTTTTAGTTTTATTGGTAGTTTCTTCTTAAATATATCCTTCATGGCCCAGTACTTCTTCCATGTCTGTCCGATTCTTCTTGTTATTTCTTTGTTTGTGCAGTCTGTGAATGATACCTGTTTTCCAAGGTATATATACTCGTCAACATATTCCAGTGATGTATTCTCTATTTGTATAGTCACTTTTTTTGAGTTGGTCATGACTTTTGTTTTTTCTTCATTCATTTCTAGACCTACTTTTTGACTTTGTGCATTTAGTTCTTGCAGTAATATACTGAGCTCAGTTGCACTGTATGCTAATATTACCAGGTCATCTGCGAATCGAAGATTTGATAAATATTTGTTGTTTATCTTGATGCCTTTTTCTCTTTCTTCCCAGTTTAGATTTTTGAATATTTCTTCTAAGACCGCTATGAACAGCTTTGGTGACATTGGGTCTCCCTGTCTTACCCCTCTGTTAATCTGTATCTGTCTTCCTAATTTGTCTGTTTTTACTCTGGCTGTACTTTTTTCATAGATCTTTTTTATGACATGTATGTAGACTTCTGGTATGTCCTGATTCTCTAGTGCCTGCCATATCGATGTATGAGTAATCGAGTCGAAAGCTTTTTTAAAGTCGACAAATCCTATATAAAGTGGTATTTGGAACTCTGTGTGTTTCTCAATTATTTGGCATAGGGTCTGAAGGTGGTCTGTTGTGGAGAAACCCTTCATAAATCCGGCTTGTTCTGTTGCCAGTTCATATAGGTATAACATTTAACCTATAACATATAATACAAATCATCTTCATGCAGGCAAGCCATTAAACCAGTCTGCGGCTGACTATAATAATTCTCTGCCAACCATTTTTGGAAAAAATGGTAGACTTGTAATCTCAAATCTATAATGACAAAGGTGATACACACTGATTAATGATCTGCACCAGATTATTGTTCTCCAGCGCAGCAGCGACGCGCTCCTTGTCTGCTAACTGCTTGTTCACTGCATGTTCGGATGCATGTGTACCTTCCGTGACGGTTACTGTCACTTTGAACCGGCTTGGGAGTGCTCGGAGAAGCTGGACTCGGATTGATAGACCTGAAATAGAGTTAAGCATTTATGTCTAGTCTGTCAGCAAATTTGGCTCCAACTTGAACAGAACAAAGTGAGGCAGAGTCATAATAAATGTCATAGTTTCATATAAATTTGTCATTAGGAGCATTCCACGGGCTGTCCCGTACAAACGCATTTATTTCCTGTGTTGCGACTTTTTTCTCGGCATTTAAAGCAGGCGATTATTTTTCTGTGCATATTTTTGACCATTTGTCATAGAAAAGGAAACTCTTATACCTTTGAATCTTCAGAAACTTCGCGTTTGTACGGGACAACGGTAGACAATTTCATGGAATGCTCCATTAGTGAATTATTAATGACATTGCCACATTTTGTCATAGCAATAACCAAGCAGATTTAGCTTGATCTGTCTAATAATATCAAATATAATAATGTTTAATTGCTCTAGAATGCGTGTGAGATTGAATTTGAAAAGACAATTGGGACTGAGCAACTCTTTCTTTTGCACTGTTCAGACGACAACGATTTCACTCACTTAACGACTAAAAATTCAAGTGAGTGAAACCGTTGTCGTCTAAACAGTTTAAAATATGTCTCACGAAAGTTTAATTTATTTCTTTTGCGTCGTATTTTAAGTAGTAAAGGAGCAAATGTTATATTCTTACCTATGAGTGTAGCCATACTGCAGTGCGGTATCGTGGGCGTGAAATTAACATGCACAGTGTTCTCCTTATTATTCACAGTAATATTCCTCTCCTCTAACACCCTCAGGTCTTCCAGAGTCAACGGATGTTCAGGGTCGTTGATGTTTCGTATGATGTCGAAGATTTCGCGCTCGTCTATCTCGTCAACGACTTCCTCGTCGTGGTCTGTGGACGTTATCTGACGCTCTGAGCCTTTCTCGTATACGTGAGGATTGAGATTATCGGCTACCTTCGTCATTTTTGAGTTTTTAGGAAAAACAAACAAGCGAAACGTGCAGATTTGCACACTGCACAGCTGTGAAATGACAATACTTTGATTTGACAGGTACGTTCTAATATTCTTTATTGGTATATGTTGGCACTATCGTGGTAAGGTAGTAAAAACAAAAACCTTTACTTTTCATTTCCTATTTGATTACAGTTTAACTTAAATTATTATACAAAATAATGGTTAAAATTATTTGTGGTTTTGGGTTTGAAAATGATTAAATTATGAAAATGCAATAAAGTAAAAAGTTTGGTAGTTGAACACACCCAGGACGTACCTGGACGTTCGGAAATTGCTATGTATTTTACTGTATTCCTATTGATTCCTATGAGTGTGCTAGTGCTAAAAAAATAAGTTTTAGTATTTCTCTTACACGTATTCACAATTTTCGGTAAAATAACAAAATATAACTCAACAAAGCGCTGCCTTTTGCAATAACGGATATTTTTTTTAATTACACAACTTATTAAGTAACGCCAATCACCATTTTTGAACGGTACATGATTGTGGTGATTGTCAATTTTGACAGTTTCATCTCGATCAATACATTCGGGAGACTTCCTGCCTGCTATTTATCCCAATAAATTACGTTTATTAGGAAAAAGGGGCGTTAGAAACACTTTACAACCTCGGCAACACGTACTACGTGAGTATTACCACTGTAATCACTATACAAGCGTCTTGAAATCGATATCATCCGCCGAAGTAATAAGGGAAAGCAGAGTACTTTAGGTACTTTATCTAAATCTTTTAACACCTGTTTAGTTAACATGTCTTTGAATCCTTATTATTTGCAGTTGGTTACAGCGTATGAAACCAGTTTTTTGCCACATTATCTGTGGAGACATGAAAATTTCACTTTATCAGATGGCCTAATAGCATGTAATACCCTTAATTTTTATATTTACCTAGTTATAAGTTTGTAAATTTCTGTTCTTATTTGTATTTAATAAACTTATTATTATAGTACAGTCAACTGTAAAAATATGGGTGTAGTCAACTTACTCAATAATATGTCCCATAGTTCTTAATTCCCTGACATAAGAGCTATGGGACATATTTTTGAGATGATTTGTGCACCCATATTTTTACAGTTGACTGTACAACAGTGGGACAAACCCATTAAATTATTAATTTTTACATTACATTGTCAATTTCTCATTCTTAGGGCCCCCCCACATCTGGCGTCTTTCGAGCGTCGGCGTCTACAATTCTATGGCCGACGTCGACGCAACGTCGACGCAGCGTCGACGCAACTGCGCAGCGACGTCATTTTCCATAGCGCTGGACCGACGCCGACAGACGCCGACGCTCGAAAGACGCCAGATGTGGGGGGGCCCTTAATGTTATTTAATTATATTTTTACATTATCCAATCAAATGTTATCAAATCCACAAAACCTATGTTAGGCCTATATTGGAGTATGCGTTTCAAGTGTGGAGCCCCTATTTTATCAAGGATATTGAGATGTTGGAGAAAGTTCAACGTAGTTTCACCAAGATACCGAAGAAACTCAAAAACATGTCCTATGAAGAAAGACTACACTTCTTAAAGCTCACAACCTTGAAGAAGCGCAGAGAGCGTGGAGATCTGATCGAGACATACAAAATACTAACCCAACACTATGATCTTAAAGATTTCCATAAGATGCTAGAACGCAATAACAACAACCGTCTGAGAGGTCATCAGTATAAGCTGATGTCCCGCAGGTCCTACAAAAATCCTCATAGACACTTCTTTAGCAACAGAGTGGTCAAAGCTTGGAACAAACTCCCAGAGGACGTAGTATCGGCCCAAAGTGTCAATGAGTTTAAGAATAAACTAGACAAGCACAATGCAAACTCTACTCAACACTGAAAACTCGGTTGATGGCTCTAGATACAGGCATTATCAGTTATTTGAACTGCCTGCCTGCTTCACAAATAATAAAATAATAATAATAATAACCCCGCAGGGGCGGGCAGCTCGTGGCGAGCTGACGGTGAGTGGCGACACCGCGGACCCCTATTCCAGAGGGCCCTGTCATCTGGCCCTCGCCTCTGTGCTTGCCTTCACCGGCCGGCCAGAGTGGAGTCGCAAGAGCGGGACCTATGCTCCAGGTTGGAATCTCCTATACCGCAGACTCACCTCTCGATAACCTCACAGCCACTCCAAAGTGTTGCCCTGTTGTCGCACTGTGCGTGCGGCCATTGCGGGGCCCACTCAATGAGTTGGCAAGTCACCACCTGTCTTATACAATTTTGAGACTAAATGTATCACATTGTGCGTTCGGGGATGGTATCCGCCACGTGTATCCCTTGCTTTTAGATTAAAGTGCCTCTACGCTGTTGGCTTCGGCCCCCACGTACGCCTCCCAAAGGTCCGGGACCCCATGGTCCCGAGATATGGCAAAGACATACAAATAATAATAAAATGTGTCCAATAATGTTTGTCAGTCAAAATATTATCAAGACAATATATTATTATTGGTAGTACATTGTATAATAGATACAAGAGTATGTTATTTACTTGGTCATAAATATTTGACATAGCCTAAGATTTATACATACCTATTTTAATGCATTATAATACAGTGTTAACTCCATATAACCTCACTCAAGATAACAATTCACTCCCTATAATGTCAACAATTGTTGGCTATAGTTGCCTTACTTTCATATTATTTTCTCTCCATATCACGAAAACACTCTATTATAGAGCGTCAAAAAACATCCGGTCCCTTGAGTGTCACTAAATATAGAGTTTACATTGTACAAATTTATTGATAAAACTCGTAATTTGCATTGTGTTTGCCGCAGCAAAATGGGAGATCCGTGGGTGATACAGCCGCATGAGCACGCTAAGTTTGCAGAGCACTTCCGGAACCTCGGCCCGGCTAATGGGAACCTGAGCGGGGAGCAGGCCAAGCGGTTCATGTTGCAGGTAACATTATAGGACCCTTATTATTAGAATAGAATAGAATAGATTTTTATTCTTAAACACACAGACAAGACAATAGACATACATAGAAAAATCATAGTGAAAAGTAGTGTTACGAAATGGCCCCATCTCAGCATGTTGCTGGCGACTTCCAGCGCTGATCTTCCGATGAGACCATCAAGTGAGAAATAATCACGGGAGGTAACAGACAAAAAAAAAGAATCTAAAAATATTAGTATCCTCTAACACAGGGGTCTGCAAACTTTTTTACCCCAGGGCCATATTGCGCCTCAGAAACTAGCGCGGGCCACTGTTGATTTTTGTGCCGGGGGAGGCAGTCTGAGTTGCTGCTGTTAGGAACGGTTCCACTCTCAATGAATGCTGAACCCCTGGAGCCTGGCTCCCGCGGGCCGGACAATGGACACTCGCTTTGGGTGTCGGCGAGCTGGATTGGAACGCGTTGCGGGTCACGGTTTGGAGATCCCTTTTCTACACAAGGATATGGGTCCATATTGGGTCGCATAATCATATATTTATTTATTAATGCATTCGAACTTAATATACATACTTATAAAAACATAATTAAATAACTAACCTACAAAACTTAAACTATATCTAAAAATAAATAAAACTAAACTTAAAATAAAAGATTACAAAATATCCACCTGCGGCATGGTGCCGTAGATGCTGGCAGCATTTCCTCGCTGTATCGCAATACTTATTCTTTGCGCGAGGAAGCTGCCAGATCTACGGTCACCGGTGGCGTCAGCTATTCTTTTTGATAGCTCCTTAAAAAGGCTGGACGCGTTCGGACCCCACGGGCCAAGGGTCTCGACACCAAAAGGTACGAAATTATATTCGGGCCGAGACCCCTATATTTGTTCTTTTTTAATTTTTCGGCCGCCTCTGCTGCCGCGCCGGCTTTTGCTGTAGTGCCGTGGAGATGAGACGGGGCTAGGGTGTCCACACAGGTGGCGTCCCACACCAGCACCCGACCCATCTTCCACGGAATTAGTGACATTCCGTCTGGTCTCTCTCGCATAATAATTGATTGTCCTAATGTAATGTTACGCATAAAACTCATTTCGCATAATTGTTATTGTACTGAAAATATTAATATTTCTGAAAAATTATAACACAAACCTAACCTAACCTACCCTATTCTACACAACCTATGCAAAATATTTTCGAAAATACTTTCTGTTTCAGCTGGAGAAAATATATGCGAAAAAAGTTTTATGCGTAACATTACATTATGACAATCAATTATTATGCGACGAGATAGGATCCCAAAGGATATTGTGGATATATGTACCCATATCCGCAACATGAAACTTTCAGATCAATGTATGAAAATGAAAAGCATACACTGTCACAGACATTCACATGGAAAACACATAAAAAGGGTTGTTAACTCTTCATATGTCTTTGTCGAAAATTTGCTACTTAATTAATGACCTTGAGATTGTGAATTACAGTCCAAATTATGTGGTATACGTATACAGGACAAGGCAACGCGTTAACTTAAACATGTGTGTTTGTCTGTCTGCGGCATTGTACCACCCAAACAATAAAGCAAATTGAATGTTTATTTATATTGAAAGCCCTATCTTTAAACATGGTTCTAAGCTATTTTTGTTGGAAGATTTGGAGGTGTTTTTAATTAAATTTTATTTCCTCTTGTATTCAAATTGTTATATTTCTTCAGTCCCAACTGCCGCCACCAGTTCTTGGACAGATATGGTCGTTGGCTGACTGCAACGCCGACGGGAAACTGGACCTCAAAGAATTCTCTATCGCTTGCAAGGTAAATATTTATACAACACTAAAATTATAATATTAGGGTAATTTGCCAGTAATGGGGTTGGCAACTGTCAAAGGTTTGCATAGATGGCGCCATCATAGCTTGCCCCTTTTTCTATGAGATTTGGCTTAAAGAGCTGGCATCCAAAGCATTAAAAAAACAAAAATTTGACACAATTCTAGGGATTGACGGGGCAAGCTATGATGGCGCCATCTGCTTAATACTTTGACCGGCCAACCCCATTGGCCACCTGTTAGTAACTGGGCACCCTACACTAAAAATGAATTTCATTCACCTAAACAGAATTCATTTTGGTATAAGGTGGCTACTTGGCTAGTTATTGAAGACTGGCCAGTTATTGAAACCTTATACTAATACGAATTCTGTTTATAGGTGAATAGAATTCATTTTTAATTTAGTGCGGCCAGTTACTGGCGCATTACCCTACTTGTGTTTATTTTGTAATTATAACATTTTTATCATGTCATGCGAATGTAAAATGAGATTATCGCTAACAAATAAAACATTGACTCTAACAAAAAAAAATACAATGCTTAGTATTTGTTTTGACAGAGAAAAACTATTTGGCGTAACATTCCTAATTGTTGACAAAGTTGTATTCCAATTTGAGCCTTATTACTCAATGTCATTTTAGCAGCTAGAGGTTACCAAAGTAATAGACTAACAAAGCCTTAAGGCTCATTTACACGGTGCGAGAACTCACATGGGAGCTTCATGGCACCTGGACAGCTTCTAACACTTTACAAAGCTCAAGTCCGGTCGTGTATGGAGTATTGCAGTCACCTGTGGGATGGCTCAGCTAAATACCAACTCGCCGCTTTGGACTCAGTGGAGCGCAGAGCCAGGAGGATGATTGGCGACAAGAAGCTAACGGCTAAGCTTCAGTCTTTGGCCCATCGGCGGAAAGTCGCCAGCCTGTCGGTATTCTACAGGTTGCACTTCGGGGAGTGTGCCCAAGAGCTACACGAGCTTATTCCACCGTCCCCATTCTACTTCGGACTTTTAGACGCACGGCCGGTTTCCATCCTTACTTGGTAGATATTCCACCAATTCGCACGAAGCGCTTTGCTTCTACTTTCCTTATGCGCACTGCCAAGGAATGGAATTCCTTGCCGGCGTCTATATTTCCGTGTTCTTATAAGCCGGCAACCTTCAAATCAAGAGTGAACAGGCACCTTCTGGGCGAGCTCGCTCCATCGTAGGCCACGTCTACGCCTCGGCTAGTCTGTGGCCATGAGTAAGCCCATTCATAATAAAAAAAAAAACATGGGAGCTTCATTACATTGCGGTATTTGATTGGATGTAACCAATAGTCCTCACCCGGACCCGGTATGTCCTTAAACTACGTCCAGGACCCGGGTATGTCCTTAAACTACGTCCAGGACCCGGGTATGTCCTTAAACCACGTCCAAGACCACCGGTGGACGGGCAGCAGCGTCCCTCAAATTCGGTGTACTCGACTGCGATCGCCAACCCGCCTGCCAAGCGTGGCGATTATGGCATTCACCCCCCAAAAAAGGGGGAGGCCTATGTTCAGCAGTGGACGTCTTCTGGCTGAGATGATGATGACGATGATGAATAGTCCTCAATGTAACTAAAATCGCATACGAGTTCGCACGCCGTCTAAATCGGCTTAGGCTTATGAGAAGTGTAATGAAGCATTTCTTTTTTCAGATAATCAATTTGAAACTGCATGGTATTGAAGTACCTAAGGTCCTGCCGCCATCTTTGCTGGGATCACTCAGTCCTACGGGTAATTTAACGTAAAAAAATATGCAGCCAGCGGCAGAGATAGTAGACCCTGCTGTATACATTTATATTATACAAACTTGATTGCAAGAGGTCAACTATCTCAGAAGTACACCAAACAGACACCGCAATCCACTACCAATACAGCTCTTACTGAAACAAAGAGCAAACGGCCGCCCGTATCTCTAGCGAGGACCGTTTGACTCAAATCAATTACTCAATTACACAAAAAAAACTATCTCAGAAACTGATTGTATATTCAAAATGTCGATTAATATAGAGTAAAAAATAAACCATTTTTAAAGTGCGCACCGATCTCCAGAGCAACTACGCCCAGAACTACAGTAATGTTATAGATACGCACACTACCAGGCGTGGCTCACTCCGCGATTTCATCGCGTCGCTACAAGTACATGCGGTCCTCACCAATTTTGGTGTCTAACAGTAGTAGTTGCCGCGCACCTCTACGGAACGGACGCCTGCTCACACTTGCGCCACCTTGCGGTCATATCTGTCGTGAAAAAAATAAGACGTGTTTTGTTAGAGAGTGAACCTTCTGTACCTTGTACTATTATTTATTCTGTGGCTCTACTACTTTAAAAGTGCTGACCATTGTTACATTGTGTTTTGAACTGGATATAAAAACCTTGCACAGATAAAATACAAATTGTAGACTCCCTGAGATCTAGCTAAATAGGTACAGTCGCCATCAGATATATCGGAGCAGCTAAGGCGTTCACAATATCTGAACAAGCACTCTAACGCCTTGACAATAGAGGCGTGTTCAGATATTTGTGAGCACCTTGGCCGCTCCGATATATCTGATGGCGACATATATCCAAAATAACTTTTTAACGTTTAGAGCTATGTAAACAAATTTTCCAAGATTTGAAAGGATTGTCTGTCTCAAGCATATAAAACATTTAACCCTTGTTCCACAGGACCCCCAAAACAAGCCTTCCCAGCTCCAGCGAAGCCCCCAATACCCCCCATGCCTTCCGTCCCCCAACAACCCCTAATCGGGGGTATACCACCACAAGGGGGTATGCCACCACAAGTAGGGGCACAGCAACCAACGCAGTCGCTACTGGGTGACTTCGGACAACCATCACGCCCGGCCGGACCTATTGTACCTGACCTCATATCCGGTGTCAAACCTATGGCGCAACCTATGGCACCAGTCATGCCTACGCAACCAGTTATGCCAACACAACCGATCATGCCAGCCGCGCCTCTGATCCCAAGTCAGCCCATGGCCGCTCCAATGATACCAACGCAACCAAATCAACCATTGGCGCAACCTATAATACCAAACCCACCTATGGGTCAACCGATAATACCAAACCCACCTATGGGTCAACCGATAATACCAAACCCACCTATGGGTCAGCCGATAATACCAAACCCACCTATGGGTCAGCCGATAATACCAAATCCACCTATGGGTCAACCGATAATACCAAACCAAGGAATGGCCCAGCCGTTGATATCGTCCCCGCCCCAGGCTCTGATATCTGGGACGACCATGGGCTCGTTGGTTAGCAGCCCGCCGAAGCCTGTGAACACGGTCGCGGGTTCAATCCAGCCTGTTACCAGCACGCCCATTGCGGCTGTTAAGGCTGAAGAGACTTCTAAGCCAGGTGAGATGTTTGTTTACTTTTTTTTCTGTATCTATGTATGTATGTATACCGTCGACTATTACCTATAGTGCAAACTGATAAGTAACTTATTGCGGGGCTAGGTTGATCTGGATCTGGATCTCATGAGAGCCTGGGGTTCGCTTGACAACTAATCCCATGATTTGACGTAAGCATTAGTTTTTACGAAAGCGACTGCCATCTGACCTTCCAACCCAGAGGGGAAACTAGGTCTTATTGGGATTAGTCCGGTTTCCTCACGATGTTTTCCTTCACCGAAAAGCGACTGGCAAATATCAATAGTAGATTGTTAACCAAGGGTGGAAAGTGATCCATTTCACCCGAGATATTTTGGAGCTCGAACGAAGAGAGAGCGCCAATAGTTCGAGGGTGAGATGATTACTTTTACCCGAGTTAAACACTACTTTTCATTTCGACTATGAGGAAAGAAATGTAGATTGATTATTGGTAATATTATCATTACATTACATTCATTCAGTTTCACTTTTTTTTAAGGCGCGTATACATTAAGGCCGTTTCATACATCCCAATTTACGATCGGATTGTCTATGGTTTTCGATTTTTTTTTCGATCAAAATGTAAACGGCGCCAATTCCAGTCATGCGGAAGCTAATATGAGAGCTTTTAACTGAATAATATGCTGTTGCTCGAAGTAAAAATTAAAAAAAAATACTTTCCATCCTAGGGTGGGAAATGAAATTTTCCACCCGGTTATCAGCCTATGAAAGGTGAACTTTCCGAACAGGAGAGATGAAAATGATATTTCGTACATAAGTTCCGAAGAACTCATTGGTACGAGCCGGGGTTTGAACCCGCTACCTCCGGATTGAAAGTCGCACTTTAGCATTTTAGTTTTTTACGCATTTTATCCAATGTATTTATGTATCATGTTTTCTGTAGCGTCATTGGCAGGCTCAGCGCACGTCTCGGCCGTCACGAGTCCCGTGGAGCCTCTTGGCGTCATGAGCCCCCCAGCCGTCGCGGAGTGGGGCATCCCACAGCCACAGAAACTCAAGTAAGTCATATAAAAACAACATGTAGTCTGGGTCACTAGTAGGCTGGTATCTTCATCGTGCCGCTCGGCGTCATGAGCCCGCCTGCCGTCGCGGAGTGGGGCATCCCGCAGCCACAGAAACTCAAGTAAGTCATATAAAAACATGTAGTCTGGGTCACTAGTAGGCTGGTATCCTCATGGTGCCGCTCGGCATCATGAGCCCGCCTGCCATCGCGGAGTGGGGCATCCCGCAGCCACAGAAACTCAAGTAAGTCATATAAAAACATGTAGTCTGGGTCAGTAGTAGGCTGGTATCTTCATGGTGCCGCTCGGCATCATGAGTCCCCCAGCCGTCGCGGAGTGGGGCATCCCGCAGCCACAGAAACTCAAGTAAGTCGCTCATATGTGTCTTATAATCACATAAGTACAGCATGTAGTCTGAGTCACTAGTAGGCTGACATGTGACGAACTTCAAACTCGGGTAAATCCATTCGACCCTCTCAGCAAATATCTGCCCTACCTTTTCTTAAAAACCAAAATCGCATAATCTGACAGATGGATTTGCCAGAGTTTGAAGTTAAGCGACTCATATCTTCATGGTGCCTTTCGGCGTCATTAGCCCTCCTGCCGTCGCGGAATGGGGTATCCCACAACCACAGACGAAGTCATGGTCTTACGTAGTAACAGTACAGTACAGC
The DNA here is from genome assembly GCF_963556715.1 of Cydia fagiglandana. Classification (NCBI taxonomy): domain Eukaryota; kingdom Metazoa; phylum Arthropoda; class Insecta; order Lepidoptera; family Tortricidae; genus Cydia; species Cydia fagiglandana. Next base: position 6,255,713 of record NC_085957.1, read on the forward strand.
CTTCAAGGCTCAGGTCACAAGTCCCATGGAGCCGTTCCGGGTCATGATTTCGTTTCGTGTCGTAAGTATTTCGTTTCGAGGCGATTTCGGGGTCGGTCCCATAGTAAAAGTTGCTCAGTATAATAAATCCAAAAACCTCCCTGGCAACGGGCATATGGATTATGGTAAACCTATTAACCTATTGGTAGGTTAGCTGGAAGAGATCCCTTTTAGGGATAACTTCGCCTTTGTACATAACATTTTTATTTTTGTTTCGTTATTGCCCGTTTTATGTAAACATTTTTATGTGCAATAAAGTGACATACATAGGGGAGACCGAGGTGAGTCGTGACAGAGGAGAGTTGTGATATTGTTGATTTTTTGGAATCTAATAACTGTTAGTGAGCTCGCAACAGTGTGCTTTTGTTAGCTCGCAACTTGAACTGACAAACGCGCGCTATTGCGAACTAGTTTTTAGTTAATAGATTCAAAAAAATCGACAATATCACAACTCTCCTCTGTCACAACCAAACCTCGGACTATAGGGGGCAGTTTGAGGGCAAGGTAAGGTTTACAAAAAAATCTTAACTTACGAGTATTATAATGTACCTAGTATTTGTAACATAGTTAATTAAATTAGTTACCCGTTATCATTTATTCATCTTTAATGTGTAAATACTCTTTGAAGTTATGACTGATAGCCCACTGAAGTAGCCACTTAAAAAACAAATAAATAGCTGACATGCGTCATTATGACTGTTGTTCATACTTATATTTGTTGGTAGAGTGTCGTCTAATCAATAGAATGATTTGCTTTATTTGTTACATTATAAATACTAGGTACCAAATACTAAGTACAAATACTCGAAAGTGAATTAATTGATTTGCGAACCTTACCTATCATTCTGACATGCCACGAAAATGCCCGCTGGAGTCCGACGTATGGTCACAACTCACCTCTGTCTCCCATACAAACACACATATTCATTTGGTTTATTTTAGGTACACCCAACTCTTCAACGCCACGGATCTGCAGAAATCCGGCTGGGTGTCCGGAGCTCGTGCGCGCTCCATTATGCTTCAGTCTCGTCTGCCTCAAGCTGCTCTGGCCCAGATATGGGCGTTGGCCGATTTGGACTCAGACGGACGACTCGGTAAGAAGGATTAACAACTTTACCGCCTTGTTTATATGGTTCAAATTCGAACAGCCTTTATGAATAGCGGCTGCGATGGCCGGCTAGGTACAGAAGGTCCCATTTAAAAAGCAACTTTACTACATTGGCTATACGGTTTATATTTTAGATCCGGTTATTTGTCTAGAGCTTGGATTACTTAGTGTTTATTTATTATTTTTGTTTATTCCCAGGTTGTGAAGAGTTCGTGCTGGCCATGTATCTGTGTGAAAAAGCTACGCAGGGTGAGCCGGTGCCCGCCAAGCTGCCGCCAGAACTGATCCCACCTACCTTCAGGTAAGAAACATGGGCGGTTTTATAAACTAGAGATGCCACGAATTTATATTATAATATTCGGCCACTTTGCCAAATATTCGCCTACAATTCGGCCTAATACCGAATATCTGTTGTACACAACAGATATTCGAGATGTTGTGTTGTTGTTGTTGTATGTGTTGTTGTTGTTGTTGTTTGTTGTTGTTGTACAGTCATTAACAGAGCTATGAATACAGGCAAAGTGTCAAAAATATGTATACAGTACTTTATTGCCTGTACATTAAGGTCGCGTATACATATTTTTGGCACTTTGCCTGTATTCATAGCTCTGTTGTTGACTGTACACATATTTAATTACACAAACGGGTCTACGGGAACGTTTGTATAATTAAATACAGATATCATCCACTAAAGTAAAAGTGACCAAGTCCACCGGTGGCCGAAGCGGGAATCGAACCCGCGTCTTCAGGCTGACGCCCTAAAATACGAATCAAAGAATATTTCATAAAACAATTTGTTTTGTTCCCTAATTGCATGAAAGTTTTGTTAAAAAAATGTTAGTTTTCTAATATGGACACTTTTCCTGCTTCACGATCATGGACATTGCAATAGATTTTAAGTACCTAGTATTAAGATATTATGACATGTAAAAATTTTTTTTATCAATAAATGATCGTATCGTATCGTATCGATCTCATCAAAATATTTTACAACGAAAGTGGAGGACCCGCGCGTAATCATCTTTTCATACAAACGTAGTCCACATTTCCCTTTCTGGATATTAACATTACCTATTGAACATATTTTTCATCTCTCCTCTTCGGAAAGTTCACCTTCCATAGGCTGGTTTGGTTTTGGTTTGGCATTTCATTTCCCACCCTAAGGTGGAAAGTATTTTTTTTTAAATTATTACTTCGAGCAACAGCTAACAGCCATATATGCCATAATATTCAGTTAAAAGCTCTCATATTAGCTTCCGCATTACTGAAATTGGCGCCGTTAACATTTTGATCGAAAAAAAAATCGAAAACCATAGACAACCCGATCTTAAATTGGGATGTATCTGAAACGGCCTTAATGTATACGCGCCTTAAAAAAAGTAAAACTGAATGAATGAATGAATGTAATGTAATGATAATATTACCAATAATCAACCTCCATTTCTTGTGTTTGACTTTTTAAAAGTAGAGTGTTTAACTCGGGTAAAAGTAACCATCTTACCCTCGAACTATTGACGCTCTCTCTTCGTTCGAGCGCCAAAATATCTCGGGTGAAATGGATTACTTTCCACCCTTGGTTAACGATCTACTATTGATACAGTTTGTTGGATATCAATAAGAGTTATGAGCATTTCAAAATTCGTGTGGAATGTGAGTTTCGCTCCTAATTTTTGCAACAATCACAAAATCGAAAAAAGTTCTTCTAGGTTTTTTTTTTTAATTCAACAAAATTATCCTACTTTATTCACAGACGTCAATCCGTGACCAGTATCACCAGTAATCAGTCTTACGAAGAACGTCGCAGGGAGAACATGGCGCGAGGACAGGCGGAGTTAGAACGAAGGCGCGAACAGTTAGAAAAAGAAAAGGTAAACCAAAGTTTAAACAAGCAGATACGTCTGCGAGTGATATTCCAAATTTGATAGTAATATTATTTCACACAAACCTCATTCTTTTCGCGCTTAACAGGAAGCAGAGGTGAGTACAATACGATCATTTGAATCTAACTTTTAATTCGCAGTTTTTTTTTTAATTCAGCCTAGCCCCATACTAAGCAAAACTTGTACTATGGGAGCTAGGCGACAATATACATAGTACTTATACCGGGTGTGGCCTGTAACACGAGCAAATAATTAAAACATAGATTGTACTCCTGAAACGTTGACACTTTTGTTCAACAACTTTTAAAAATTATGAAGTATTTAGGCTCCCTATTTTTCATACAAAATAAATATTACCTTCAATGGACGCCATCGCCACGCCATATCATTGTGATTGACGTTGCTTGTCACGCCTTAAACATAACAACGCAATACATTGCGTCTTAAAATAAACTTTAAAGTTTATTAAAAATCTATTTTTTGCTCACATTACAGGCCACACCCGGTATACATAGAAAACACCCATGACTCAGGAACAAATATGTGTGTTCATCACACAAATAAAAGCCCATACCGGGATTCGACCCAAGACCATCGGCTTCACAGGCAGGGTCACTACCCACTAGGCCAGACCCGTCGTTTATACGAAGTCATTTATTTTAATCTTTGTTCTATATTGATATTTCTTCATTATTATAATTTTGTCGACCGGTCTGGCCTAGTGGGTAGTGACCTTGTGACCCTGCCTGTGAAGCCGATAGTCTTGGGTTCAGATACCGGTAAGGGCATTTATTTGTGTGATGAGCACAGATATTTGTTCCTGAGTCATGGATGTTTTCTATGTATTTAAGTATTTGTATATTATATATATCGTTGTCTGGGTACCCACAACACAAGCCTTCTTGAGCTTACGACTTAATTAAAGTCAATTTGTGTAAGAATATCCCTAAAATATTTATTTATATGGGGCATTATCTATGAAAAGGGACCTTATTGTCAATGGCGCTTATGCCGCACAGCGTCGCGCGGCGTTGTATTTATATCGGAGCATCGTTAATAATGACGTAAGCGCCATCGACAATAAGGTCCCTTGTCATAGATAACGTCATATATCATTTATTATTTCTAATCTGGGTTTCTCAGGCTGAGCGAGAGCGTAAGGAAAGGGAGGAGGCAGAGAAAAAAGAAAAGATAAGATTGGAGGCGCAGAAGAAGGAACAAGAAGAACTGATGAGAAAGCAGAAGGAAGAACAGGTGGGTTTATATTAGAGATGCACCGGATATCCGGTTACTATCCGGTATCCGGCTTATCCGGCGGGATACCGGATAGTAACATCGCTTGATTTCGGCTAAACAACTATCCGTTGCATCTCTAGTTTATATTTCACGCTTTTTAGTTTTTAGGGTTCCGTACCCAAAGGGACCCTATTACTAAGACTCCACTGTCCGTCCCTCTGTCTGTCTGTCACCAGGCTGTATCTCATGAACCGTGATAGCTAGACAGTTGAAATTTTCACAGATGATGTATTTCTCTTGCCGCTATAACAACAATTACTGAAAACAGAATGAAATAAAGATTTAAATGGGGCTCCCATACAACAAACGTGATTTTATTGTGGTTTTTTGCGTAAAGGTACGGATCCCTTCGTGCGCGAGTCCGACTCGCACTTGGCTAAATTTTCTTTCGTGCAATAAAAAGTAAATAAATATTTCATTTATTGCATAGTCATGAACATGAATTACATAATAAGATATTACAGTTAAGTTGGCCAATTCATGACACTCTGTTAGGGCACACAATATTTAACTTACTAGCTAATATCAGAGACATATATAATTCCTATATACTCTCTGCTAATACCTTACACCTAATAACTTATTTACAACTTCTAAACATAAAATTATACCAGTGGGGAGACACTCCTGACTTCGGTCGAACTCGGCTCCGTTCGGCTCAGCATTGCTCCGAGCAATTATTAAGGTTGGCACCACTTGACTTCCTTTTGCGTGCACGACCACAGATAAGATAATCACTTGAATTTTGACAACCCTAAATAGCCGAAAGGGATAGTGATATATATTAGAAAGAGATAGCATGATTCGACCCTGAAACGCTGTCAAACTTCGGGTTTGTAGGAAGTGTCCTTTCTGTACGGTAGTACTATCATTTCTTATGTGATTATACTTGTTACCAACTGAAATAAGATATTATTAAAGGAATTTGGTTGCAAAATTGTTTTACTGATGTATTTATTTTATAGGAAAAACGTGAGGCCGCAAGGAAAGAGATGGAGAGGCAATGCCAGCTAGAATGGGAGAAGAAAAGGTATATTCACATACGTATAATTATACACGGTGTAACATGAGTAAACCTAATAATTTTAACAGCGTATTCCTGATCATATTTAAAGAAAAATAGTCCTATAAACTTTTTTGAAATTTGCCTAGTTTCAGAGATATTATTAATTAAAAATAAAACAAGTTTTTATTGTTACATATAATTGAGTCATTCTATGTAATCAATGTATGGGAAAATGAAACAAATTAATATAGTTTTCAAACCTGTGTGACGTGATACATCTAGGTGTACTGTTTAAAATTCACCACTCTCCCCCCCCCCTCCACCTGACGCTCGACCCCCCCCCACCTTGAAATGTGTCCCCGTTGGTAGTTTTTTGGCATTCTCACGAAAACTATAATAGATATCAAAAAAGTGTCAAGGACAGAATTAATCCTCATTAAATTTAGAACAAAAATGGTCTTATGTGTTTTATTATAAGTTGGACGGTATTCAAGCTATAAGTACTTGTATAACCTTAAAATAACAAAATAACCATACTAGTATGACGAAATGCAGAATATCTTCAAAACGGCTAGACCGATTTTAATAAAATATACCAAAAAAGTCACCGCAGTGAAGCCAGCTATCAAACAAAAGAAACTACATCAAAATCGGTTCATCCGTTTCGGCGTTACGAAGTCACAGGTAAACACAGAAATACAATTTTTTTTTAACTGCACCCAATAATTTTGTAAACCGATTAATTTTGATCAATTATTTTAATGAGATCATGTCCCTTGAAGTTTTAGCTTTACGAAAAATTAAAAACATGGAAAACGGCCCAGTATTTTTCAAATTATCGGCATTTTCCCGATTTGTGAGTGGTTTCGTGTTATCACGCGCACGAGTTGCCCTTGACCCCTATAAAACGGGGGGTAAGGGAGGGGTTGTTATCAGTCACTTATCAGAAGTTGACCGGTACACATATCCGCATATTTTCCCGTAAAGAAGACCTGTGAAAAATGGAAACCACTGAAGCTGAAGTCCGCCAAGTCGTCCAGCTCAGCTCCTGCAAGAGGGGCGTAGCCAACGTTCAGTAGCCGCCACGCTGAATTTAAGTCAATCTACAGTTTGCAGAGTTTACCAGAGGTTCCAACGGACTGGATCCTTTACTTCAAGACCAAGAAGCGGCCGCAAAAAGTGTACATCAGAGAGGGACGACCGCTTCATTGTCACAACATCTCTCCGAGATCGACACCTGACAAGCGTTGCCATCCAGCAGCGTCTGCGTGAGATACGAGGAGTGGCTGCAGTGGCTGAGTGGACAATAAGAAGAAGACTTGAGAAAGCGAACTTGACACCCAGGAGGCCTGCAACGGGGCCCAGATTGCTGGCGCGACACCGTACAGCCCGAAGAGAGTTTGCAGAAAATCATATGGACTGGACCATTGAGCAATGGACCGCAGTTCTCTTCTCGGACGTGTGCAGAATATGCTTGAATGGATGTGACCGAAGAGGAAGAGTCTACAGAAGGCCAGAAGAACGGTTCGCCCAATGTTGCTTCTCCAAAAGTCGCGCCACGGCCCCCGCCAGGCACGAAAACTAGCTCTGTTCGCGCGTCGTAGGAAGTTCGTCCCAGAACATCACGGATCCACCGCCATAGGCGACCCTTTCGGAGTAGCAACATTGGGCGAACCGTTCTTCTGGCCTTCTGTAGACTCTTCCTCTTCGGTCACATCCATTCAAGCATATTCTGCACACGTCCGAGAAGAGAACTGGGGTCCATTGCTCAATGGTCCAGTCCATATGATTTTCTGCAAACTCTCTTCGGGCTGTACGGTGTCGCGCCAGCAATCTGGGCCCCGTTGCAGGCCTCCTGGGTGTCAAGTTCGCTTTCTTAAGTCTTCTTCTTATTGTCCACTCACTGGCAGCCACTCCTCGTATCTCACGCAGACGCTGCTGGATGGCAACGCTTGTCAGGTGTCGATCTCGGAGAGATGTTGTGACAATGAAGCGGTCGTCCCTCTCTGATGTACACTTTTTGCGGCCGCTTCTTGGTCTTGAAGTAAAGGATCCAGTCCGTTGGAACCTCTGGTAAACTCTGCAAACTGAAGATTGACTTAAATTCAGCGTGGCGGCTACTGAACGTTGGCTACGCCCCTCTTGCAGGAGCTGAGCTGGACGACTTGGCGGACTTCAGCTTCAGTGGTTTCCATTTTTCACAGGTCTTCTTTACGGGAAAATATGCGGATATGTGTACCGGTCAACTTCTGATAAGTGACTGATAACAACCCCTCCCTTACCCCCCGTTCTATAGGGGTCAAGGGCAACTCGTGCGCGTGATAACACGAAACCACTCACAAATCGGGAAAATGCCGATAATTTGAAAAATACTGGGCCGTTTTCCATGTTTTTTAACTTTTCGTAAAGCTAAAACTTCAAGGGACATGATCTCATTAAAATAATTGATCAAAATTATTCGGTTTACAAAATTATTGGGTGCAGTTGAAAAAAAATTGTATTTCTGTGTTTACCTGTGACTTCGTAACGCCGAAACGGATGAACCGATTTTGATGTAGTTTCTTTTGTTTGATAGCTGGCTTCACTGCGGTGACTTTTTTGGTATATTTTATTAAAATCGGTCTAGCCGTTTTGAAGATATTCTGCATTTCGTCATACTAGTATGGTTATTTTGTTATTTTAAGGTTATACAAGTACTTATAGCTTGAATACCGTCCAACTTATAATAAAACACATAAGACCATTTTTGTTCTAAATTTAATGAGGATTAATTCTGTCCTTGACACTTTTTTGATATCTATTATAGTTTTCGTGAGAATGCCAAAAAACTACCAACGGGGACACATTTCAAGGTGGGGGGGGGTCGAGCGTCAGGTGGAGGGGGGGGGGAGAGTGGTGCATTTTAAACAGTACACCTAGACGTATCACGTCACACAGGTTTGAAAACTATATTAATTTGTTTGTCTCAAAACATATAATGACTGTATTAATAGTGTAAAGGGTTTTTTTGATGGTGATGTTGCTGCTATGGGACGTAGTCTAAATATCCTTATTGATAGATGTCAAAAAGTGACAAGTAACACTTTGCAAAAAGTAGGTTCACCGAAAAAAAATGTAAAAATCAATTTTAAGTGACAAGTTTACCAATAAAATTTATTTTTTATGTACAAATACATTCAAAAAATTGAAAAAAGAAAACAAAATAAAATTTTTTTTTTGGCGAAATTGACCTAAACTCATATTACATTTTTTACTTCTTTTGACCTCAGATATGCGTGGTTAAAATTATTCGGTTTCCTCATGTTACACCGTGTATTGAATATTTATTTTATTTCTTGTGTTGTTGTGGATGGAGCTTGATCCATTACAAATTACAATCTTTGAATCATAGAGGTACAATAATATAGAGATGACACGGGGGAGGCCCCAAACTACCGAACGAGATGCACCTATGGAAATTTCAGTAGGAGTAGCAGAGAAAGCGGTATTATTGTTTGCTGCTTGTCCTTGTCGCAGTCTCACTTTTTGTTTGTTCCCCACCAAAAATTTAGTATGGTTTATGGTGGGCAACAAATAACCCGACCGAATTACGTAGATTGTTTTTGGTATGTTGTCAGGAATGTCAAAACGTGTTTTTAATATTGTCGCTTTGCGTATGTTTTGTCCCTCACGGAGGCACGCGTATAGCTCATCTATGTAATACTAGGTCTATGCTTTGAATGTTACCCTTTTCTTGGCAATGTATCTTACTAGATACATCATTTTACACACTCTTTTTGTATTTTTTTTCTAAGAGCATTTATTTGCTCTATTAAGCGCGGCTTGAATTCACAATTTTTTTATAATTTGCCAAGAAAAGGGTTAAGATAAAACATATCCTTAAATCAATGATTGAACTAGGAATATCTGTCTGCTAACATAGTTATAAAATGAAAAAATATAGTCTACTACTACTTACGTTAGTCCTAAGATATATCATAAAAATTGTATTCTCAAGTAAGCGAATTTCGTAAATTCTTTTTGAGAATAAAATTCTTAAACCATAAAAAATAGTCTACCCGATTGCAGCAAATATTTCTTTTATGTATTTTTTAAACACCGTAGGTATTGAATTATTCCATTTTGCCTTTATTTCTAGAAATATACCTAACGTATCTGTGTAGTTTCCGTCATACAATTTTATCTTAGAAATTTTAGTTAAATTAGTTTTACAGCAATATCTTAATTTTATTCTAATTACATTATTCTATAAATTTTTCCTCCCAGAACTCGAGAACTGGAAGCCCTCCGCACTGAAGAGCAAACCAAAGTCCTGAGCCTCAAGGCCAAGAGCCAGGCTCTATCCGCAGAGCTGAGCACTGTCACCACCAAAGCTGGCAACTTGGCGAAGGATATACGCAGCAGTCGGACTGCTGTCGCCGCCGCTAAATGCACTATCGATGGCATGAGGTCAGTGAAGAATTTGAGAACTAAGCTCTGTTAACTGGAAGCTCTCCGCACCGAAGAGCAAACTAAAGTCCTGAGCCTCAAGGCCAAGAGCGAGGCTCCATCAGAGCATATAAAATACCCATGACTCAGGAATAAATATTCATCACACAAATAAATGCCCTTGTCGGGATCGAAACCAGGATCATCGGCTTCACAGGCAGGGTCACTACCCACTAGGCCAGACCGTTAGTCACTCTATTATTCTTCGTCTATACTTTTTACTTGACTATGTGTAAGGTGCTGCGGGGCAATTTCGACTGCGGGATCATTTCAAGTAATGGAAATATCTTCCATGTTTCACATTATTAACTAGAATGTCATATATGTATGTCCAGATTGCGAAAAAGATGTGTTGTGTGTGACTCTATAGTCAATAATGTAAAACATGGAAGATTTATTAGTTGAAATTATCCCGCAGTCTAAATTGCCCCCATTCACCTTATGTAAAAACCGGGCAAGTGCGAGTCGGACTCGCGCACGAAGGGTTCCGTACCATAATGCAAAAAAAACGGTCACCCATCCAAGTACTGACCACGCCCGACGTTGCTTAACTTTGGTCAAAAATCACGTTTGTTGTATGGGAGCCACACTTACATCTTTATTGTATTCTGTTTTTAGTATTTGTTGTTATAGCGGCAACAGAAATACATCATCTGTGAAAATTTAAACTGTCTAGCTATCACGGTTCGTGAGATACAGCCTGGTGACAGACGGACGGACGGACGGACAGCGAAGTCTTAGTAATAGGGTCCCGTTTTACCCTTTGGGTACGGAACCCTAAAAATGAACCTTCACGTTCTAAAGTTAATGTGTATTATATTTTGATTATAATTCTTCAATTTTGACGACCGGTCTGGCCTAGTGGGTAGTGACCCTGCCTGCGAAGCCGATGGTCCTGGGTTCGAATCCCAGTAAGGGCATTTATTTGTATGATGATACAGATATGTCCTGTTCCTGAGTCATGGGTGTTTTCTATGTATTTAAGTATTTGTATATTATATATATCGTTGTCTGAGTACCCACAACACAAGCCTTCTTGAGCTTACTGTGGGACTTAGTCAATCTGTGTAAGAATGTCCTATAATATTTATTTTATTTTTTTATTTAATCATATTTGCAGGTCGGACCGCGACTCGAGCATGGCCGAAATGCAGCAGCTTAAAGCGCGAGTGAAAGAACTGAACGCGAAGCAGATTGCCCTTAACAAAGAGAAGGCTGAACTCGATGCCAAGGTATTACAAGGTCTTATAGTTCGTTTTTTTAGCATTAGAAATAAGGTAAACAATCTTGCTGTGTCTTTTAATTGAAAAACACATTTTAAAAATAAATTACGGCAAATATGCAACAATTATGAATCTAATACGATCATTTATATTTTTCTGCTTTCATAAAATAATAGTTACTGATTTTTTAAAAGCGTTTTTGAATTAAAAGACATGTCAAGATCGCTTACCTTCTTTCAAGTTCTTTCTAATGCTAAAAAAACGGAACTATGGTAATAGTCCCGTTTTTACCCTTTAAGTATGGAATCCTAAATCCATTAATTACGTCACGCGAATTTCTAGATTTTTTGACCCCTCCGCCTTCCTTGTCACACTTGGTCACATTTGGCAAACCTGGTGTGACCACATTTTTCCAACGAAATCGGCAAAATGAATTTTGTATTATTAATGTATTTTTGACTAAATAAATATTAGTTATTTTATAACCCAAAACTGATTAGGAAAGAAAATTAAACGAATAAAAACGATTATCGTTCCAAAAAATTGTTATTTAACTGTACAGCGAATAAAATAATTTTAATAAATTATCGGTTATTGAAGAAGTTAAAGTGACGTCACATAGTTTGTGACTCCCCTCCCTCTTGTCACATGTCACATTTTCTTGACCCCCTCCCACCCCTAAACGTGTGATGTAATAGGGGATATTACTGCAATGTTCTGCCGCCAGAGTGCAGCACTAATTTGTTTAGTAAACCATAGAGTAACTTATACATACTGTATCTTATACTAGGCCGTAAACAGTTTTTGAATAAATAATAGTACTAGGTACAGAAGACTCACTCTCTAACAAAACGCATCTGTCACGATCAGGACAGATATGGCCGCTAGGTGGCGACAGCGCCACGCGCGGCTTATGGCAAACCCCAAAATTGGGGTCGAACGGACGTACTTTTAGCTACCTGTAGCAAAGCGAAGAAATCGCGGAGTGAGACACGCCTGCTATGACTTTGATTCACCAACGTGGTTTGTTTACAGGTGGCCTACCGCGAAACGCTAAAATCGAAATTTCTTTATCTGCCTCTATCGATCGTATACGCAAGAGTATTAGAGAGGCAGAAAGCGAACTTTCGATTGTCGGTATCGTCTTGGGTCGTCCCATTCGTTTTTCGTCAAGTTCTTAAATTAGTCCTATTCTGCTTTCGTCACTCATTCTACATTGAAAGCCACCGAGGATTGTGACGAATGTAGAATGGGTGACGAAAGCAGAATAGGACTAATTTAAGAACTTGACGAAAAACGAATGGGACGACCCAAGACGATACCCGATTGTCGTGTTTCGCGGTAGACCATTTGATTGACGTGACGTGTGATGTGTCATTGATGATGTCAATGAGGTTTGTTTACTGTATGTGCTATTGGTGCCACCTACGCAGAGCTTTGCCTAATATTCCCTATTAAGAGCCAACAGGAGTGGTCATTTCTCATGTTTCCTCCGTGGGTTTTGATGCTAGAGCAATGATTTTTTCAACGCAGATTAATATTGTCAATATCTGTGTCGGACCGTTTTGCTTTTTTTGATATTTTTGTTTTTAAGGCGCTAGAGCCCTTCAAAAATGGCCAAAATGGCCTTATTGACTATGCCGCAATAAGAGGCGTAGTATTCAAAACTGATATCAAGTAGCCAAATAAGCAAAACGGTCTGACACAGATAATTTCATAATCATTTAGATTTCCAAGTTTGGTTAAAATTGGTTAAGTTTTGGAGGAGGAAACAGTCGAGTGCGAAACCTCAATTTTTGAGATTTTTCGCCTTGTCCTTATCGCACTAGTTTTAGGAGCCGCTTCCGTTAGCGAGACGGGTATATTTACCTAAAATATTTAAAACTCAGCTCCTGTTTCGCCTTAATGGAAATCCCTGATTTGTCCACAGGCAAAGGCGTCAGAGGGCGCTGGGGAAGACGGCAAGCTCAGCATGATGGAGGTCACCTTGAAACAACTACGAGATAAGGTACGATTATGCTTTACTTGGCAAATACACGGTGTAACATGAGTAAACCGAATAATTTTAACACCGTATTCCTGGTCATATTTAGAGACAAAAATGTCCTATAAACTTTTTTGAAATTCGCCTAATTCCGGAGATAAAATTAATTAAAACAACAACAAGTTTTTATTCTTACATAGTGTAAAAGGCCTTTTTGACGGTGGTGTTGCTGCTATGGGATGTAGTCTAAATATCCTTATTGATAGATGTCAAAAAGTGGCAAGTAACACTTTGCAAAAAGTAGGTTTTACGAAAAAAAAGGTAAAAATCAATTTTAAGTGACAAGTTTACCAATAACATTTATTTTTTATGTTCAAATACATTCATAAAATTGAAAAAACGAAACAAAAAAAAATTTTTTTTTTGGTGAAATTGACCTAAACTCATATTACATTTTTTCCTTCTTTTGACCTCAGAAGTGCGTGGTTAAAATTATTCGGTTTCCTCATGTTACACCGTGTAGATTAAGGGCTGATTTAGACGATGCGAGAACTCGCATGCGAGTTTCATACCATTGCGGGTTTTGATCGGTCGGTTAAATTGGACGTAACCAACAGTCCGCAATGTAACTAAAATCGCACTCGAGTTCGCGCGCCGTCTAAATCAGCCCTAAGGGTCAGAAAAGCCAGGAAATTAGAATGCGACAAAAGATATGTTCAGCTAACCCTCCCCCCAGGAGATAAAATGTTATTACCAGGGCTCGAACAACTCATGCGGATGACGTCAAACCACTCATAGGATGATTTCAAATTTTGTTACTTAGTGCGACATATCACACGAAAGTTTAAATGCAAACATCATCCACGTGTGCAAAATTACGTCATCTGGGATATCGCCTATTTGATTATGTAACATGTTAACACATCTTTATATATAAACGCGAGCCGGTTTAACGGTAGACCTAAATGAAATTATGCTCAATCGAAAGAGCTTGAAAAAATATCACTTTTGAATCGAGAACATGTATCCGCAAAATTCGTATTATCGAGTATTTTGCATTTAAAAGTGAAAAAATTTCGACAAAGAATGCAAATGTTCAATTTGTTGGTAGACATTTGACAGCTATGCGTTGCGTTTAGAAACTGCAAACATGCTTACAAGTTAGGTTGGTCGTTTTTTTTTTAATAAAAAGCAAGACGAATATTACTGTTTATTTGATGACTTTCCGGTATGTATAATGGTTATTATTTGCATTAAGTTTCGTTTCATATGGATATGTATACCGGTATAATTTATTACATAATTGGGTAGGTAAAGTTTTTTGAAGATAGGCAAATTATATTTTTTCCCGATAGTATTCATTATAGCGATCACGGAAATGCAGCTCTTTTATTTTTATATCATTTTATTGATTAAATATAATTTTTTAAATGATCGATATGACGTTTGTGAGGTGAAATGGCAGACTCGAGTAATTAATTCCTTTGCGCGCAGTAAATGGGCCGAGATAGAAAAAAAATCGATGTCAACTGTCAGTGTCATTCTTGGAAAATAACTTGCAAATAATTGGAAAATAATGGTCGGACGAAACCACGGACGAAACATTTGTGTTTTCCTGTAATTGGATGTCGGTGTGATTTCTAGAATAAGTATTTTTAACGTCCCTAGCACGATCAACACGGATATTTTGATAATGATAACGATTGCTTTCGACTACTTGGCACTGCTTCTTGGAGAACATTTTCATTAACGCCTTCACCACGACTCTAATCTTGGACTGCTACACGAGTCATTTTGGATCTCAGTATCAACACAATAGATGGAGACGATCCCGGAAACGTTCGAATGGAAATAGAATATTACAGAGATGAACTCAAAAGTGCGTCGTACCGTCTTGTAGGAAGTACAGACGTTACTTTCCAAATTCAGCGTATTTGAGCACACCAAAGTCTTTAACAGCGATTCGGTGCCAAACTTTGAAGATATATTGGCCAAAATGGTAACTTATACGTTTGTGAGGACTATATAAACGTGATTGTTGTATTATACATACATAATGATTAAGATTGTAATAGTCTTATAACTAGGTCGTTATTGGCTATTATATATGGGCTCGGCAAGGTGTTCACAATATCTGAACACGCACGCCCTGATAATAGAGGCGTGTTCAAATATTTATGAGCACCCTAGCTGCACCAATATATCTGATGGCGACTGTACTTTAGAAAACTTATAATATAAATCCAAAATAATATAATATAAATCCAGTAAATTCCGTTTCGTTTTATTTTATAAATCCACAAATTATTATCCTTAAGCATTAACATTACAACAGTATATAGGATCACGCTGTGTGGCGTGCCCTTGAAGAGAGTTGAAAGGTTCAAATATGGTCAATATGGATAAGTATGTCTGTAGGGTAAATGTGCTTCACGTTGGGGCCTGTTTACAAATTGATTAGTGTTGATTGCGGGTTTAATACATTTGCCACTATACACAAGTAGCAAGTGTATCAACTCGCAAAAATACTACATTTTTGCTTCCATTGAGGTATACATAGTAAGCACTATTCTCAAATTATGTGAGGAAATAAAACAAATTCAATTTAGTAAAGCGTATTTAATAGGGGTAAAGTGACGCGAATACAATTAAAAAAACAACGCATATTCTTAGTTTATATTAAATGTAGATGGCTTTTTAGTTTTCACTTGGTCACAGAAATACGCTAAAAACCACTTTCAGAGTAGGTGTTTCTTGCGTTTTGGCTGTCCTTCTTGTGTCCTTCCACAGCATGAGCATGTCGTAAGTCCTGTTGTATTTGTCCCTGGACTTAGCAGGAAGCTAGTTATTCATTATTAAGTTTGCTTCTGCTTTCAAATGAGGCGGTGTGCCGTCTATTCCAGGTCGTTTTCGTCACTTGAACTCATTTTGTTTATTACGAGTATTAAAATAACAAGCGGTAACTTATTGAGTATTGCACAACGAATAAACTTTGCCGCCTTTTATTTGCATATTTTTTAAAATTATATTACCATAGATACTAAGCATACGGTACGCGCATGCGTCAATCCGCGCGCACCGCGCAGCGCCCTTTAGCGGTGCTAAAGCGGTATCCAGACGGGACTGATAAAATCGGTCGATTTGATCAGAAATGAAATTGGCGTCAATCTCCAATTTTAGATTTATGGTGATATTAGAGACATTTAAATTGAAAAAATGCCCCATAACGAAAATACTAGCCTCACAAATTGGTGTTCTTGTGTCCGCACCTCATTTTATCGGTCATTATCAGCGGTTGAATTCGGCGAGCCAAATTGGCGTTTGCGTCCGTACGTCCCGATTCGATCGGGCAATTTAATCAGATTGACGAAAAATTGACTAATCTGGATACGCCTTAAGCAACATCGAGTTCACGATAATTTGACATATAATAATAATAGATTTTTAGCATAAGTTGCATTTCATAAAACTTAACCCAAATCATTTGTACATTTTCAAGTCAAAGATAAAGACATGTTGGTTTTAAAATTTTAATAAGTATAGACCATAACATTGTCATGATCTTGTAACATTGTTAAAATAAGAGAGTCTCCCATTTTCATTTTATTGCATTTTTTATAAAATTTCTTTACATTCTCGGGATATCTTGGTCCTAATTCGATTGCTCTTTTTTATGGAAATAATTATATCCTTCAGATTCACAGGATGCTCGAGGCTTAGCCGAATAACACTGCAAGGAAGTATGTCATGGCTCAATGGTTCTAATTAGCCATCAGTATAATACCGCCAATGAATGTTTACATCCACCTGAAAATAAGAACAACATTCATAAAATGAGGATAACCACACAAAACTAACAGATGGTTGAAATTGTTAGAAAAAATTAGACCGATTTCTTGTTTACGAACTTAACAGCTCATGGCAATTTAATAATAAAAATCAAAACACAAGTGAAGATAGTTTTATGATGTATTTCACGGATACGTACTCCTGTACGGCCATTGCTCCTCTAATTCAACGGCATTGTGCTTATCACTGTTATGATAATAATTTCAAATTTGTAGAATCTGCTCGCAATCTCGTATGAACTCGCTTATTTTTCTTGCAAAACTCTGTCCAAGGGTCAGCGCAGGGGCCGTCGTGTAGGGGTGGGGAAGAAAACGTTGTCCAATAATTATGCAGTGCCAAGTTATCGAAAGTAAATTCAATCTTTGTCCAAATACGCGCAGATGTCGTGGGGAATCAGAAGTCCGTGGGTCGTGCTGAGGTCGTCGAAAATCTCAATGATAACATTAATAGCAATTCGCAAGGTAACATGAGGCTTGTCCGTTATTTTTCGGGAATGAGAGCTAAGTGACACTGACAGTTGACATCGTTTTTTTTTCTATCTCGTACCATTTACGACGCGCAAAGGAATTATTGGGATCTGCCATTCCACCTCACAAACGTCATATCGATCATTTAAAAAATTATATTTAATCAATAAAATGAAATAAAAATAAAAGAGCTGCATTTCCGTGATTGCTATAATGAATACTATCGGGAAAAAATATAATTTGCCTATCTTCAAAAAACTTTACCTACCCAATTTTTTTTTAAGCCAGAACGTGCGATAGTCTGTTACGGCTTTTAAGACGATAGCAACACTGCCTAGACGTCAACGACAGCTGTTATTCGAAAATACTTTATCCGGTACTCCAGACGTGATAAAAACCTGTTAAATAGTGTATTGTGTGTGTTAACAATAAAAAATAGTCACCGAACACAGTGCAAAGTGCAAACGCCATCGTAACGTAACGAGATTTGAACTTCAAAGCGTTCCATGGGTGTATTGTGTTTAGTATAAACATCGGTCTCTCAGTTGTATTTTAATATTTCAGAATGGTTCCAAATATTCTTACATGTCAAGGCACTACGAGCTACCTGGAAATGCAAGTGAAAGCAACCTTGAAGCAGCTGTGATAAACTAATAAGTGAGCGAGATGAAAATGACGTTGTTCAAAGAAACTTTGAGTTTAAGTGCCAGCTGACTGTAACTCACTCTAATTAAGTACATTGACAGTGTGAAACAGTGCTAAAAGCTACAGTGTATTGTGGACATATTTAATAACTGTGCTTTAGACTATGAATCAAATTTGAGGTGGATCGGTGAATTGGAAAGTGAACTGCATAAAACTAATTAGTTATCTCCGGAGTGAATGTAAGTTGAATATAAGATTAAATATAATAAGATATATAGATAGTATATATGTCGCAGTCAAAAGTGTGAACTGGTCAAAAGAACTTTTAACCGACAAAAACAGGCAAAACTGCTTTTGTCTGAGCATGTTGGTCAAAAGTAGTTTTACCTGAAAATCATTGGTTAATAGGTAGTAATTGTGTTGTGACTGTTACTATCAGTCAAAAGTACTCGCAGAGATAGCTAGGTTAGGGTTATTTTTTTTGCTACGCCCAAAAAACGAAACTGTTCCCAGAGATAGGTAGGTTCGGGTTATTTTTTTTTTGCTACGCCCTAAAAACGAAACTGCTGCCAGAAATAGGTATGATTTTCAGGTAAAACTACTTTTGACCAACATGCTCAGTCAAAAGCAGTTTTGCCTGTTTTTGTCGGTTAAAAGTTCTTTTGACCAGTTCACACTTTTGACTGCAACAGCTTGGGCTGGACATATGGCAAGGGAAGGTAAAGATAAGTGGGATAGAGAGGTAGCGGAATGGTATCCTAGAGATGGAAAAAGGAGAGAAGGGAGACCAATAATGAGGTGGTCGGATGACATAAAGAAGCATGCGGGACCAAATTGGATAGGGACGGCAAGGGATAGAGAGCTTTGGAGAGAGCTGGGGGAGGCCTATGCCAAGAAGGCAGACTGAAATAATTATTAAAAAGCAATGACATAAAAATTATTTAATAAAGTTACTAAGGAAAAAATATTGAAACTAATTGATATAAATGAAATGTGAATTTATTTAAATGTAATATGTGCTGAAATTTAATTTTTTGGTCAATAAAGGCTATATTCTATTCTATTCTATTCTAATTTGACAGGTGACAACAAAAAAAATATTAATTCCTGCTAAAATTTTAGAGTCATAGTGAAGCGTAGTACATAGTACCAAAACAAGGTTGATTTTTAGGGTTCTGTAGCCAAAGGGTAAAAACGGGAGCCCTATTACTAGGACTCCAATATTATTAGAACAAAACAAATTATTTTCAGAAAATATTTAATTTAGGCTTAGGGATGGCGAGGCTCCATAAGCCTTCAGTAAGTAGTGCATAAGTATACTTGGAAAAATTCGACCTATGCCGCCGTGGGTGGCCCGGTGGCAGAATGGCACAGGCACCTGCTGCAATAGCAGAGGACGCTGCTTTGATTTCAGCCTGGGGCACTGGAGGCCTTGGTCACTTTTTAGGGTTCCATACCCAAAGGGTAAAAACGGGACCCTATTAAATATTAAGACTGCTGTCCGCCTGTCTGTCACCAGGCTGTATCTCAAGATCTCATGAACCGTGATAACTAGATTAACTAGACAGTTTAAATTTTCACAAATGATGTATTTCTGTTGCCGCTATAACAACAAATACTAAAAACAAATTAAAGAAATATTTAAGCGGGGCCAATGCAATGCTAGGCTGGATATGACCGATGAAATGAGTAAATTTTTATTAATATGTTTTAATATAACATGTCATATTGGCAGGTGGCAAACAAGCATACAAGGCTGTTAATGCCGATGGTAAGTGGGAGTTTAGACTAGACCTCTGCTTCTCCAAGGGACTCAGATTGCTGACCGAGTAAATTTTTATTAATATGTTTAAATATGACATGTTGGTGGCAAACAAGCATACAAGGCTGTTAATGCCGATGGTAAGTGGGAGTTTAGACTAGACCTCTGCTTCTCCAAGGGACTCACATTGTTGACCAAGTAAATTTTTATTAATATGTTTTAATATGACATTTTGGTGGCAAACAAGCATACAAGGCTGTTAATGCCGATGGTAAGTGGGAGTTTAGACTAGACCTCTGCTTCTCCAAGGGACTCACATTGCTGTCCGGTTACAAATATATTACACTCATACTAGGGTTCCGTACCTGAAGGGTAACTAAAAAACGGGAACCTATTAGCGATTCCGACTCGCACTTGGCCGGCTTTTCTTAGTAGGTATATGACATTTATTTCAGTTTTACTTCATTGTCCGTCTGTCTTTCTGTCTGTCTGTCACCAGGCTGTATCTCATGAACCTTGATAGGCCTAGGCAGTTGAAATTTTCACAGATGATGTAGTTCTGTTGCCGCTATAACAACAAATACTAAAAAGTATGGAACCCTTCGTGCGCGAGCACTTGCCCGGTTTGACACTTCAGGCTCCGTCACACAGGCGCGTTTCGCGTGCGGCGCGTGAGCGGGGCGCGCCGCTTTTTCATATAAAACGCTCAGGCCCGGCTCTGAAAACGCGCCGGTGTGACGGAACCTTTATTTCAGTTTACTCCACTGTCCCTCTGTCACCAGGCTGTATCTCATGAACCGTGATAGCTAGACAGTTGAAATTTTCACACATGATGTATTTCTGTTGCCGCTATAACAACAAATATTAAAAAGTGTTCCGTTCTTGATGGGTGAGTCCGACTCGCAATTATCCAGTTTTTTTTTTGTAAACGAATTTAATATTAATTAATATTAAAGAATGAAATAGTAGTAGTTTCACTTTAGTGCCATGAAGGGTAGGTACAAAAGGGTTCCATCTTTTGAAATTGGAAAGTGGGCTAGGTTATAAATGCGGCCTTCACAGAACCGATCTGCGACCAGAAAAGTGGGTCAGGTTAGAACTGTGATCCTTATAGAACCAAACTGCAACCAGAAGTGGGTTAGGTTAGGTTAGAACTGCGACCCTTACAGAACCGAACTGCTACCAGAAAAGCGGATTAGGTTTTTTTAATTACATATTTGTTTTTAGATATATCGGAATAGTACATTTTTCGAGTTATAATTGTATGTTACGGATTTAAAGTTTTCTGAGATGAGATAGGTTTGTAACCGCCTTGATGAAGGTTTGAAGTCTAAAAGTAAATAATTACTTAATTCAAAATGAGTATTACCTATTACTATTATTTAATTTTACCCGAGCGAAGCCGGGTTTTCATCTAGTTATAAAACAAAGTCCCCCATTTGTATGCATGTATCTTCGCGATAAACTCAAGAACTACTAGAGATTTTCAATAGTTTGTTAAGGTTTTGTGTAACCCGTGCGTAGCCGGGACGGGTCGCTAGTTAACAATATCAGGAACCGAATTTGTTTCTAAAATTATATTCGATATAACTCCAAATACCATTTCCAATTCAGGTCGAAGCGGCAAAAGCGATAGTGGAAAGCAAGAAAACCGATCTTGACACCAACCAGACACAGCTGTCAGAGTTGACAGCGAGAGTGACAGAGCTCGGTGACAAGTGTCAGAAGGTCTGGCAGCTGTATGAGGAGAAACGGCAGGAGTACCTGGAACGGAAGACCACAGCGCCCGCCGAGAGCGCCTGGGGTGCTGCCGGTAAGGCTCTTAGGGAGTTATGTTCGCCTGGTACCTTTTGGGGCAAATACGGTTGAGGATTTTGGTGGATTCTGACAATGTTTGACTTGGATTTTGACTTGCAATCCAGATGTCCCGGGTTCAAACCCCGGCTCGTACCTATGAATTTTTCGGAAGTTAAGTATCTGGAACGGAAGACACCACCACAGCGCCCACTGAGAATGCCTGGCTGGGGTGCTGCTGGTAAGACTCTTAGGGAGTTATGATCGCCTTGTACTTTTTGGGCAAGCGTTAGAGTATTTGGAAAGATTTTGACAATGTGTTACGGGATTTGGTGCTTATTTATTGACAGTTGTCGGATTTTCGACTTTGAGCGTTGGCCGTTAATAGTACATTATTGTCGAGGCTCGGAAGTAGCTACTTGCAGGCTGAGGATTCGTTTTAAACGGACGACCTTGGGAGTCCGTTTAATTGAATCCGAAGCCAGCAAGTAGCCTTCCAGCCGAGTCATATATAGAGCTTTTCTCAAAAATGGTGCAAGAAATATAAATATCATAGAAATATTTTACAAAAGCAACATTCTTACGTATATATTTTCACAGAAAAAAACCCTTGCCGCCTTTTTATTTTTTTTTATAATAAAAGAGAAATGTATTTTTCTGCCGAAAATAAGCCAACCTATTTGAGACAGTTAAATAGTCGCGGTACTAAATCATCTGTTTGGCTGTTTAATGGGCTTGTGCCTTCATTTGATATGGCTACTTCAACTTTTAAAAAGTTTGGAACTCGACAAATAATGGAATTTGTATGCAACATTGCTGTCCCAAAATCAAGACTGTAATGTTTTTAACTTTTTAATTTTTGACTGACCGTAAACTACGCGCTTCGCGACCCATTTTTTAGATGGCAAAGTCGACTTTGCCGTCCATTTTTGAAAAAATCAAATTTAGCGTACAGCTTTTTCGTGCCAATGGTCCGAAGTGTTCGTCCAGATCTACTGCATAAGGCATATTACACAATCGAAGATTATGTTAATGATAAACACGCATGGCCGTCTATTAATAAATGAATTAATTATTATGAAATGTATTATCAGTAGTAAATTGTAA